>NW_028277169.1:8859375-9038750 GCF_051122295.1 Plectrocnemia conspersa
CGTATTTCAAGCGTTGCACTCGAACGTCGACAATATGTCGACAAAACTTTGAATGCATTTATTGGCTTTGTGTTCAAGCAAATTTTGAAAATTTCAATTTATTAATATTAAAAAGACTTCTGTTAAACACATTTCAGTAATATTGAATTTTTAACTTATGCAAATAACTCAATAATTTTTAATTTACAAGTGTAAGTTTATTGTAAAATTTTTCATCGGAGCATGGTCAAAGCGCGCGGTGTTAGGACGGCATCGCGCTAGACTGACAGATTTAGGTTGTCAATTATTGCTCAAAAACTGATTTTTTCCTTCAAAGGGCATCTATATTTTTATGATATGGGATGAAACGGGATCATATGCTCTAATTGTGCATAATTATTACTTTATATTGTGGGTCTGTTATGAAATAAAAATAAAATTTGTAAGACGGAAAAAAGAGCGAGATGCCGTTATGCAAGCAGAGCTCGCTTACTCGCTCGCACTAATAAAATGAGCGATTGACAACTATCGACCTGGGTACTCAACTCAAACGATAATATTAGTCTCGACACATTTAATATATTTTCGAGCTAGTAAATAGCTAAATTATGTAAAACAGAATTAGTAATCTGTGTTTTAATTATTTATAAATAAATATATTGATTTTCTTTTAAAAATTATCCATATAATTACGAATGACGATATAATATTGAATTTTTAAGGACGTGACGATGAATTCGATATTAACCGTGATATTATTACTGTGACAGTAATAGTATGCGTTTATGCTAAGACTATTTTTACCAATTTTAAATCTGGTACAAGTATTTAAAGTTTTAAGTTTTAGGATAATCTTTTAATGTAATAATTTTTTATGATCAATTTATTTATATTTTTAAGAACTGTTTTAATAAATTCAAAACTTAAAAATTCAAAAATAAAGCCACGAGGCCAAACTACGCTGGTTCGCTCTAGGTGTAAAAACGCCTGCCAATCCAAAACAGATCCCCACAAAAAAAACAATGTAATATTTATCATTTCTGCCTCAAATGGGCAAATACATACAAAAAACTTGTAGAATATTTGTCTAAATATAAAATTTGATCATTTTCACAAAATATAATAAAACTTTACCAGCCCCACCTATTTTTTTTTATGTACGAAAAAATTGGGTGGGGCCTGGCCCCAATTGCATTTATATTATCACCACAGCTGATATTTTTGAGCGCCATTTCGAAATTTGTTAATATGTGGGGGCACCTATTCATGCCATATTTTTAAAAATATTATGGTTCAAATAATTGATTTACAGCCTTAAATTATACTAAAAAGCCATTTTATTAGGCTCAAATGTTTACGGCACCTTTAAATGTCAAACGAGTACTGGCGATTTTCTTGATGACATCCATAGAAGTCATCCGCGGGGAAAGGGTTAAAAGTCTTGTAAGACATATTTTTTCAGTGAGTTTTAGGATTGTATTGTACTTATAAAAATGTATCCATATTTAACACTCTACAGGTGGATGACTCAAATATGCGTCATTGAAAAACTATTGTTAAAAGCCGTTTATGCACAACATAATCAATACTTACACATTTAATTGGATAAGATTTAAAACACAGTTTGTAAATTAGTGATATCTAATATATATTGTTAACTATAATTACAGCTTACAATCAATAAATGTCGCTTAGCAGCTAGGGCCTAATTTTAATAATAGCGCATTCCTATTATTAAAATGTTTAGTTTGCTGCGGGGACCTGAACCGATAGCCTCTTGGATATCAGTTCAACGCCTTAAGGACTGCGACATTCCGGTTATACAAGACAATCTAAATATAAAGTTGTAAAATCGCCATGACGCACTTTGAAAGTCTCTCTGTAAAACATATGACTGAAGAATATAGACAAGGTTATTTTACTCGTCTAATACCATAGACCAGGGGTCGGCAAACCTTTTTTGTGAAGGACCAGATTGTAAATATTTTAAGCTCAGCGGGCCAGGAAGCAAAATTAAAATGAGCTTTATCATTTCTCTCAAATATTCAAATGTGGTGTAAATTTTAAATATAAGCACTGTTTTTCTTTTTAGCTCTAAGTTCAATCTGTTAAGAAATCTCATGATATCTGCAGCAAATGCTAATTCTCAAATCTATTTAATATCAGATGTTACAAATTTTATTCGAAATTCACTTTAAAATGTAATTTTTTAACGTTTTTCTACTTTATTAATAATATTTAATAAAGTAGAAAACTAGTAGAAAAATGACTGCTTGAATAAATAATTGAGTGCAAACCAGTAACTTACTTATTAACTTACTGTTTGCAGAAGCCTTTAAAAATGGATAAATACTGCTACTATTTATACATAACCCTTTACTTATACAAAATATTAACTATTTGGCAAAGGCTACATGTAATATTTTGACTTAGAGAGCCATGCGAAAGCCTGAATTCAGCAATGGTGTTAAGAGTCGAAAATAATTTAAATCCACCGAATTGAGTTAAAAAAACTGCTATTTAGTTGTCTATTGATGTTACACACAATGTGCTTATCTTTTAGCAACTGTTCTCGCCAAAAAACTGGTAGACGAACAAATCTATTGCAAAAGGCGTTACGTGGGCACTGAAGATGCTGTCAAATTTAAACTGCATAACGTCACAGTGAAATCCAAAGCAATAGGAGCACCTTATAAGGTGATACCTAGCTAGCTCCTTAACTCGACGGTTGGCCGCTCTATTATAGCACATACTTTGATTTTTTTAAATGTCAAATCTAACAATTACTTGCAGGCCGGATTAAAATAAGCAGAGGGCTGGATTTGGCCGTAATTTTCTGACCTCTGCCATAGACAGTGAATATATTAAAAAAATATCTAATTTAATTTGGCCTTCTTTTTCGTATTTTAAATATTCGTATCCTAAGTGCACGTAAACGCAGAACAAATACCCCCTGGACATATATCCCCCATCAAAACTCCCATGGACATTAACCCCCCCCCCCGTACAAATAATAACCTGTGCAAATAATTAGTATTGATACTGATTATTCGTATTAAACATTATTTTATTAAAATAATGACCATTTATTATAAATACTAACAACTTATATAAAATAATTATCTTTATACGTGGCAGAGGTTAATTGTCAGGGGGGGTTATTTGCATGGTGGGTTAATTGTCAGGGGGTTATTTGACGGGTGCTTATTGTCCAAGAAGTATATTTCCAGTCGGTTAGTGTCCTGGAACCATATTTACTAATCTACATTATTTTTTATATATGGACCTTCGCTTTACTGTATTTGGAATCTCATTATCGTCAACTTAGCGTCAAAAGTGTTAAATTTTCTTTTAAAAATCATTGGTTAAATCGTCAAAATGTATCCTTTTGCTTAAAACATATGTGCTGATGTGCATATTGTTTGTGTTTTATTTATTGTAAGGTGCATAACAATTTTTCGTATTATCTATGTTTTAAAACTTTATCATATGTTTTATTTAAATAACAGTACATTTTTTATCTTTTATAATAGGTTTAATTTGATTTTTAAAAAGTCTAAAACTTGTTAATGGGAATATATTAACTATTCACCAAGAAAAAACAACAATTAAAAAAACTAAAAACTGAGCTTTTACTAAGAAAAAAAACAACAAGTAAAAAACTTGTGCTTTTTGTAATTTTAATCTTGATTAAATTATATTGTAAGCACTAATTTTTGTATGAACGCAAATTGTTAATCGATGTTATGAGCGCTAAACGCTATAGAAAGAGCGCGATGCGCAAGATAATAAGCGCATTGCGCAAGATAATAAACGATAGGTGCAAAAAAAATACAAGCAGTCCAATATTTTAATTATTCAGAATTCATATGACATCTAGCTATTTACAAATTTCATAATGGTTATAAACCCCTGCCGCTACATCATTCAGCTGTTTTTTTAAATAATTAATTTATTTGTTTTACCGCGCATTTGATTGCGATGGACGAAAAATCATCTAAAAACATCATTACATTTACCTTCCTATACTATGTATACCTAATATTATGTCATTTATTTTTTTGTGAATAGTAAGTACAATTCTTCGTGAACACATTTCAATAAATTATTCTTTTCTAAGTTTCGTGGTTAACGTTTTACAAACTATTTAAAAAAGTACAATAAAAAAAGTTCTTTTTCGATTAAAGTATTTAAATTATAATATATTTTTAATATTTAATTTATTGTTTTTTAACTAAAATACTGACAAACTATCAATCTTTCGCTGTATTAATTTTAATTTGTAAAAAGATTAATCAAAACATGTTTTATTTCATTTTTACTTCCCAAAATTGAACTTAAAAAAAATCTTGAAATTAAATACGAGCTGGCACTACCCCAACCAAAAAAAAAATACGAGTGCAAAGGGTTAAGATATAGAAAAAGTATCAACTAACATATCTACCTTATCCTGATACGTTTCTGCTATGATATTTTCAGTTTTCACCAGTGGAATTACTTGTTTTTTTTTAACTATTTAGTTATATGTCATTATAACTGATCTGCTGGTTATGCTTTTTTAAGTTGTGTGGTTAATAATGCGCTAAATTTTAACGTGAAAGTCAGTTTGCATAATATGGTTTTTAATTAGTTTTTTGTTACTGTTTTCCCATTTTAATTTTTAATTTTATTTAATTTATTTATTTATAAATTAATAATATTTTAGTTAGTTAGGGTTATGATTTTTAAATAATGAATATCCGTTGGGGCATAGTTTTGATGCTTACGCACTGAACGGGACTCGACAATACTCTTGAAACCCTTTGAATCGGCATTATTATAGTCAAAGAAAATTTTATGGATAACTTTAACCTCGCCTTCCAATGTAAAAAAACACAGAAAGGTGGTCTAAGTATGCGTTGCATATCGAAGATCTGAGCCCTTAATTACAGCAATTTTTAAAATTGCGGTTGGTAGAGTAATGCGTTAGTGGATTTATAAGGTTTAAATTCGTATACAAACTAAAATTTGTCGTTCCGGGTTGATTTACGCCGAAACAATTCCAATGCACGTTGAGATATCTGGTTAAAATCACCGAATTTCCAAGACCAAAAACTGCATCAAAATTGCAACAGATCTATTTACATCCTGGAAAGCTATATTCTGCGACAATTAGTATTATTACATTTTTATGTTTAATTTGCATATTGACGGTTTTTAAATTAATTTTGTTTATGCGAGCGTGTTTTATTGATTTTTTCACAAATATTGCGACTCTTCCGCTTGGTTTTAAGAATCGGCAATATCAAATAGGTTTCGGTGACTATGATAATATTAATTTTGACCTTACTAATTAAAAATTCCAAAAAAAACGGATACTACGTGGGGATTTCTCGTTTATAGGGGAACTTCAGAATATTTATCCGTTGAAAATAAAATTAGTTTTATATAAAAAATATCGTAGAAATTACAATAGGAATAGATAAGTAGTATATATAATATATAAAAAAATATATTGGTAATGAAAATAAGAAAAAACAGTATCATATTTTAATTTCTTATTAATTTATTTTTATTTTAATATATTTATTCAAAAAAGTGTATAAATACTAATTTAAATTATATTCTAATATTTATTCAATATTAAGGTAACTTGAAACTATAAATAACTATTGAAATAACTATATTTCTAAAAAAAAAACTATATTTAATATATATTTATTATTTTAATACGCCTAACATAAAATATTCTAATTACAATTTAATTTAATTCAAACAATAAAAAAATAAACTTTTGTGCCCAAAAGGCGTTGTTTTCATTAAAACTTTAGGATCGTTATCGCAAATTTCTTTGAAGTATTTTTTAACATTTTAAAAACCTTTGAAAATGAGCATTGTTTGCCAGATGAAATACGCATTTATTTTATTTTAATGGTTAATTGGTTAATAAACACTTTCAGGAATATTAACATTGTTTTAATATTACATATTGTACACTAAATTATTTTCAAACAAAATTTTATCTTTTAATAAAATTTAT
The DNA here is from genome assembly GCF_051122295.1 of Plectrocnemia conspersa. NCBI lineage: Eukaryota > Metazoa > Arthropoda > Insecta > Trichoptera > Polycentropodidae > Plectrocnemia > Plectrocnemia conspersa. The sequence continues at coordinate 8,865,374 of NW_028277169.1, forward strand.
AATAATATTCCGTTAAGCAAATATATAAGCCTCTAAGTTTGCTTTTGTAAATTTCTACATATATAAATTACTTTACAAGTTGAATATCGATAGTTTGCAGATAAAATATATATTTTCACCAAATAGCACAGCTTTATAGGCTCAGATGGATTTGAGACTCAATTTGAGCTCTCAACCGTAAATAGAGGATAATCTGTGATTTTAGTAATAGAGCTTTTGGGAAAATTGGTTTAATTAATTATTTACAAATATTGGATAAAAATTTGACTTTTCAAAGACTTACTTAATATATATTTCAATTATTTTATTTGTATGGTCACCGTTTAGTTTTATGTATAAATATATATTTATACATAAAACTGACTAAGGTACGTATATAGATTTATTAAATTACTTGAATAGAAAACATTGGTATTATTAACAAAATAATAATAATATTAATTTTATAAATTTATATACTGAAAAATACTTTCAAGCTTAATAAACAATGGGTCTATGTGGCTAATTATTTAATCTAGTCTAGACTCTGTCTTAAAATGTATGTCTAATATAATTAAATACTGTAAATAAATATAGTTTTAGTACCTAATACTTGCACCTTGCATACAATTTCTGTTATATTATTTAATATATAGACAATGCTTTCCAATGTTTTTTTTACTATGAATAAAAAAATAGATATAATACATATCAATAAAATACATAGTACATTTTTTTAACTATTTTAATCTTTACTAGTGTGATATTAAATTTAATGTAATATTTTAAAATATGGATAGTAGAAAACTTATTTTATTAATATATTAAAAACAATAAAACTCCTTAATAAACAGATTTTATTGTATATTGTCTTATAAAAAGTTTATGTACATAATACATATGTATATACAAAATGTACATTTAGGTTAACACTATAGTATTTTCAGCAACTCTAAAATAATAAAAACACTCGTTAATTGTTTTTATTAAATTGTACATTATTTATATATAGATTTCCTGATCATCTTTTTCGTGTAATACCTTAATGTCTAAAAGAAAAGAGTTATGTCAAAAATTTTCATGACTAATGTAAGCTATTACATAAAAAAATTATCTGAACGTTATAAATTTAATAAATTTATATATCTATCCAAAATTTTAACTGTTATAAAACAATCCAATAGGTTGATTTGTTTCTTTTTTATTTTCGACAAATTTATTGATTCGCAAAAATATAGATAAAATAAAAGATAACATTTTCACATTATCCTGATTAATTTTACCCACGCTACTTTCGATAATTAACCCTTTGAGTAGTGAGTTAATTTAAACATATTTGTTATTACCTTAGTATACACCTAGGAGTGAGTTAATTTTACGTATTTTTTAATATTTATTTTTATTGCTATTTATTGCATTTATAGTAAATTATAAAAAAAAACAATATTTCTCAACGTTTAATTGCTTTGATTTATTTTACTATTTTTTATATTAATTTTTTATACACTTTTTTAATATAAATTTCGTGAATTCATTTATATATTTTTCGGCTTTTATGGATTTATTATATTAATTCAAAGGCTCTCAATATTTTTTTAAAAAATTAATATAACACATCTATTATGTTCATTTACGTACTCTAAAATTTATTGCTATTATTTTCTATGAAAATCATTTACAAATTGAATCAAATTTAAAAAAATATTTTTTATTTATTGTTTATATATGTAAGTATATAACTATCAGGGGTATCTCAAAACAGTGAAAGATCGACCGCCGTACATGTACGGCGATACCGCTCAAAGGAATCACGGTAGAAATTGATTATTTTTCGGTAAAATATATGGATCGTTAACGGTAGTGATTTATTTTTTCGTTTGTGTTTTTTTTAATTTAGTCTTCAGGTTTAATATAATTGATGTTAGTTTTATTTTTATGCATTAGTATAAACGATTTTTTTTTCATAAAATGATTATTGTCTTGGTCGATTTTCGTAGTATGTAGCAGTAGATTTTTATATACATTTAGAGCTTAATACAATCAAAATTAATCTTAGGATTGACCACAACTTCACCTATCAGTATAAATATCAGGGAGATGATCTGATTACAGTATCTGGATGCAATGCATCTTTAATATCAGAGATTTGCCCTTGACGAACTTAATGTCAATAATATAATCTGTCAGTTTTTATGCGAGTAGATAAAAATCTGTACTAGATCCATTCGCTCTATGCAATTATAATGGCAATAAAATTTCTAGTTAAAATAACAGAGCTTCCAAGACTAAACATAGCATCAAAATCATACCCGGCAACTATTCAAAGCATCAAAATCATACCCGGCATGCAAAGCTTACAACTTCAACTTGGGGTTAAAGTTTTGGTGACGAATACAATAGCAGTTTTGTGCTCACTGAACTCAAGCTGCAGTTTGAGAGTTTCAAATGGATTTCTACGTCAGTATATTGCTGCTTTTCTTAGAAAGGGTCATAAATATATTTGAATAGTGACACATTTGAGTAGCTGTTTCAATTTATTTTAAATAAATAAATAAATCACACAAAGAGAATCTGTCATATTTTTCGTAAAAACAAAGTAGAGAAATCTAGTGGACCTTAAAGACTATAACAATATAATTTCTCCAAATCCAAAGTGAAAATGTTTTTATATTTTTTTTTGTTTTATAATGAAAACATATTATTATTATTATTGATAATTGTATTCCCCGTATAAATAGATTTAATAAACCTTTTTAATTTAAATAATATATTCATTAAAAAAATATAAGGTAAAAAATTCGCCGAGTTCTGCTCTAGATAACAGCAATAAAAACTACCACAAAGCAATTGGCTATAAAACTAAATATGGTACAGAAATATACGCAATCTTCTAAAAAGGCTTATATACGTAAGAAAATTAGATATATTGCTTCCTTATGACTTGACCAGAATATTCTCGGACGTCCAATAAGTATACATATCTAATCACTATATGCCACTTTTATAATAAAAAATCGACTTTGCTTCGAGGATTGAATCTATAGCTCTGAATTAATAATCTAACAACTAACCGATTTAGGCTTTAAATATTATTAAAATTTTTACAAAATATATTGCTTAGCTTAAAAATATTTTTTAATATAAGAATACATTCTCAATCAGTTGATCCACACTTTAGCATTAATTAAAGTTATATTACAGATGGTCATCGTCGGTGTATGGATCACTAGTGCAATTTATAGTTCGCCAAAATTTATATGGGTTCAAACAATAAGCAACGACTTGGGCGGCGGCCAAACTGAGACGATTTGCATACAGCACAGAAAAAAGTTTAACGACGAAGTTTTTGATATGATAAATTTTGGATTCCTTTATGTCATACCACTCTGCGTCATGACTGTAAGTATCTATACCTTTTTAATATATGCACGTGTAATATTTTTCAGGGATAAAAAAGTTTGCGAATTGAATTAAAAACTTTTTCGGCTACCTAAACGAAAGCTGTGGGAGTAGACTAAACTTTGAATCGAATTTATGACCTGAGATTTTGATTTGATATTTGTGTATTTCATTTGTATTTCATATGTTAAAAATGTGTGCCACGAAGATGATTTTGCGTTAAATATAACTGCCTCACTGCTTTCAGTCCAATTTAAAAATAGTATTTCGAAGAAGTGATATTTATCAGCTCACCCATAAATAATGCAATATAAAAATATAAACGTTGTATGCCTATAAATTTTATTTTAAAATATACTTTATATTAAAAAAATATTTTCAGTTAAATCATATTGTTTATTATAAACTCATATTTTGCTGTTGATAATTCTCCTGTTATATTATTCCAGTGGGAGTAACCCACATCTTGTACTGCCATACCTTAATCTTTGTAACGAAAAATTATTTTTAGGGATTCATAATAAATAATTTACGTCCTTTTAATTGAGAGTTTCTGAATTTTGATCACTATATGTACTCCATAAAAGCCTATAATTGATATCTCCCCAGTGATATAATAAAATTAATTTAAAATAAGTACATTTTATGTACGTATATTATATTTATCACAAGGAAAATGTATGAACGAGTCTTTGGGGTATAATATAACTTTCAGTATCAAAAAATGTACCTGAATAATATTTGATCCGGGTTCGACTTTTTTACAATCAGGAATGGAAAACTCATTAATTTCACGTTAGGTTCGGGCTTGACGTTTTCACAGTTAAATTACCCAAATTCATTCTATGGATGTAACAGTTAATAAATTCGATTCGGTTGAGATACATGTATTGTAGATTATATTTAAATTCGGATGTAATATTTATATTCAACGTTGATTTGCGTTGACGACGTGTCTACATAAATTTAAATATTTAACAGGTATTATACACAAGGATTGCAGTGGCGTTGTGGCGCAGTTCTAAAGGCATCGAGAGAAGGGTTGTCCAGACACCAACCGCAAACCAATGCAACTCTGCTAATTGCTCTACTCACTGCGCTACCACAGATTTACAGGTTACATGCTTCTCTATTAATCCTTAATGTGCTCGTGTTTGCTTAATGTATTTGAAAATGTACCACTACTTTTGAGATTTGCTGATAGCTTACGAGCCAATGGCTTCTGTTGGTGAGGTGTGAGTAAATTTTGTGTGCGGTTCATGCAGCGCATGCCTTGGAATTGTAAAAATTAAATGTTTATATTATTTATTCACTTTTTTTAATTTACGTAATTATAAAACGTATTCTCTTAAAAAATTGGCTATAAACAACAACGCCGAAGGAGCGGTTAAAGCCGACTGCAGCGCGGAATGGCCAGCTGTCTCGCGTGCGAATTGAATTGGTCGCGCATGCACAATAGATCTTCAGCCGTTACTCGAGCCCGTGTTTACAGTCGCCCACCGGTTGACGTTTTGAATCTGTCTGTTGTCATACATGTCTCACAGTGGGAGCTGCCGGCTTCCCATACCAATAACCGGGCAGGTGCGAAATTCTCGTACACTTTACATCCCGATGGTGGTGTACACGGCATTTTTTACCCGGCAGCTGGGTTGGTGTGAAACAAGCCATACTGTTCGTGACTTATTTCACCTAGGAGCAACACAAATGTTCCGTTTTTTGCGATAAGAACTATTTCCGTGATAATTTGCGTTTTTTTTTTTAAATTAAATATTAACTTTTAATTAAATATTGGGAGACTATAGTAGAATTTTTAAGATGGTTTGTGAATTCAGAATATTTGACTAAATAATTGAAAATGAACAACAATGGGATGTTAATACTGTGATTAATGCAGAAGCAATTAGACCAGTGAACATCACGCCTTTTATCCAAAACACACAGACGCTTTACTCACACAATCGTATTGTAGTAGTTTACAACCAGTTGTTTTGAAATTAAATATATTTTATGATATTCCATATCGCTTCTCTCTCGCATACATCTGTATACGTAGACAATGCATTCACAAAATATTACTGTCTGTTTTCAAGGAATTTTTCTTATTCATGATCTTCAGTACTGACCATCAATGAAACTGAGCCCTTAGATTTTAAATACGGCTTTAATAAATCGATCAGATGCATCGAATCACTGATTTAATAAAAAAATCGCTAGAAGAAAAATATATTTGTTCAGCCATTCTCTTAGATGTTGCTCAAACTTTCGATAAAGTATAGCACAGAGGCATGTATATATTATATTGTACAGAAGCACTTGTAAAAATTCATTTTATTAAATTGACTTCTTCTGTTAAAATATCTTTTAGTACATTTTTAATAATCACATTAGAATTCTGGTGACGAATATATATTAAGAAGTTTACTTTTTAACGTGTTGTTTTGGAAAATTTGAGTCAAGTCCTGATCGAACGCACAGTAGAACACCACATAAAAGGCCGTTAGGAAAGATTAAACATCAACGCACTTCCCCACTCGATTCTAGTCCATACCTAAAATAAAATTATTCAATAAATTAAAACCTATATCATCTGCATATATTCCGATCGCTCACGCATTCCACCTCATTCGTAATTATGCAATTTTTATTTACATTTAACTTTATCATTAGCATCGGGTGATAATTATCTTTCAGCACTAATGTAAATTCGCTCTTAATTACTAGGCAATAATTTATTTTTGTATTAATTAAATTTAATTTGACACCAAAATTATTATTGACATAATTTATTTGATTCGAATTAAAATTTTACTTATTAAACTTATGGCAATATTTGCGCCAACGTTCATAGATAAATTAATATCGCGCAACATAATAGATTTTCTCCGCAAAACATATTCAGACTCCGCCTGAATCTTACTAAAAAACGCGGCAGAGACGTCTTTTAGTTGATTCGGTGGAAATTACAACACGATGAAACATATATCAATATCACAAATGAGATATATATCATTTTTTTGCTATCTAAAAAAAATTATATTTCTTCTCTTCTGTTAATAAGACCATTAGCGTTCCATGTCGATATTTTTAATTTTTTGAAATCATTGGATTTTTAAGTGAGTTATAATTTTATTGTTGACATCTTCTCAGATATTTCATTGTGTATTTTTTTTTTGTTTTGGGTTATGACTGTATTTTAACATAAATAATGGTGATGGATTTTGTATAATTTGTCCATTTTCATATAACTGTTTTAATTGATACAGAAATGTAATATTATAAAAAATTTAAATTCATATTTTGATTTGCTTCTTTTTTACCTTGAAAGTAAAAAAATATAAAACCGCAATTATTTTTTTAGTAATCTATTTAATACGCCCTCAAATAAACTCGAATATATAAATACACTCAGACGTTGTAGGTCATATTTGTTTAATATATCGGGCTACAAAAGTACAAATTCATTCTATTTATCTTTAATATAGAACCACGAAATTTTATTTTTATAGTCTGTATACATAACATTCACGTTTGCTTTGTTCAGGTCTCAGTGGATGTCTCCAACAACTACGCGCCTTTAGTAACCACGTGGCGGCCGAGAGACACTCAAACTCAAGACAGCCACTTCAGTCACTTATCCCAGAAGGTGCTCCGCGCCAGACGAGGCGTCATTCGTATGCTGATTGTTGTCGTGTTGACCTTCGCTCTGTGCAACCTGCCGCTACACGCCAGGAAGATGTGGCAGCACTGGTCTTCCAACTACAGCGGCGGCAGCGATTTCAGCACCCTACTGACTCCCCTGACTTTCCTCATCTCCTACTCCAACTCTGGAGTCAACCCGTTCCTGTACGCGTTTCTATCGCGCAACTTCAGGAAGGGCATGCGAGAGCTGATCTTCTGCAGCTGCAAGCGAGGAAAGAACAATCAAAACAGCCACGTGTATAACCACCAGTCCAGTAACGCCCATCAATCAGTGCTACGAAGAAGCTCCACCAGATCCACCAGAGCGCCTTGCAGCACCGCAACAAACGTCACAGAAACATGAAATTTGCCTAAAGCTCAAATTTGCTACAAATTTGACATCGAAGAGAGTTAATATTGTAAGCGGAAGAAATTTATATTTTTTTAATCACTTATTATGCTAGTCAATCTTAAGATAGATTAATAATATTATTATTGTGATAAAATAACGCTGTTTATATTTTATGCATATATATATATTAAAGTTTTGAATCTAATATGTTTGGGTTTTATCGTAATGTTAATTCCAAAATTATATATTTTGCTACAACTTGTTTTTTTGATGCAAACATTAGTGGATATCTTTATCTTCAAAATTGAGACAAACAACAAGCAGCTAGATAACTAAAAGGTAAGATTGAATAGACTTTTTAAATATTATTTTTAAGATATTTACAAGATGTAAAAACACATTTTAATATAAAAATCTTTTCATCAGTATATACATCGTTAACGCTTATCATTCATTAATATATGTATGATATTTTTTAATCCAACATAAAAATAGCTCTGTTTTAATTCCTGTTCGAGTCTCGTTTTAAAATAGAATGATGCTATTTTTAATCATTTGCCTCTACAATATAAATAGTAGATATGCAATTAAAATAAAAACAGATCTCTTGATACCGAAGGAATTAATATACATGTGGAGCAAAATACATTTGTAAAATAAATTAAAACACAGTTTTATTAATGTAAATAATATTAAAATCAATAAAAATGTCTATTCTGTATACCGTACAATTTGGCCATTGCAACGTATTAGATCAACGCCTGTAATGTATAAATTTGAACTTGTAATACCAGTAGCTTTATTAGATATACGTTCACAATGAAGATATAAAATATTTTTATAAATTATTATAATTGAAAGAATAACAAAAATATCATATATTTTTGCTGTGTAGCTTTTTAAAATATACATGCTAAACAACGATTTATCGTTGCTCGTTATTAAAAATTTAATTGATTATACAAATATTCGAATATCATATATAAATCGATTTGTTTTACATTTTTTCGATAATTAAATATGTGTCTAACTATTCGTTTATATTTGCAGTAAAATATATTAAAAAATTTAATTCCTAAAAACACCAAATACTGATCAATTCTAAAAACAAGTATTTGTGTATTATAACAACGTAGTTATAATATTGTTTCTTTGATGTACCACTGCATTATCAACAGACCAATTATGAAATGAAATTTACATTTTATTTATAAAAGTCATGTCTCTAACTAATAATAGCAAACGAACAATTTTTTTTTTAAATAAACACTCTTTATTTGCCGAAATTTCAAAAAATATTTATAGTTTTTGATAAGTATTGTGCAGCTGTGGATTTTTTCAATGAATGGTTTTGATTTTTTTATCTTCATTTTAATAAATTCAAATAATTTATGATTTTTTGACAATATGTTATTTATAACAGCCGTGGTCATAAAAAAAATAATCTTTTATATCGCTAAAATTTAATAAGTGTCTCAAATTTCTGAGTTAAAATTGTGTAACTGTGGACATTATCAATTTTTTAATTTAATAATTATAATGCTTGATTTTAAATTTATTTAAAATAATTTATTATTTTTTAGAGCATATTTATTGGCAGCAGGTTTAATAAAAAATGTGCTTTGTACTGATTCAAAATTTAAAACACTTGATACATAATTATTTAATAATTTAAAATAAATATTCTTAAACATTTTTTTTTAGATTTGTATCAGTCATGTCTATAACAACTAATAACCGATAAACAAATTTTTTTCTTCAAGAAAAAAAATTCGCCAAACACTTTGTAATTGCCGAAATTTCAGAAAGCTGGATTTTTTAATTATTGTTTTTGATTATTTATTTCTCTAAAATCAATACAAATTAATTCTGTCAAAATTAATTTAGTATGATATTATTTTTTGACATTACCGACTTGTAATCCTTATGTTATTTAAAACAGTCGTGTTCATAAGAGAAATAAAATGATTTATTTTGCTCAAATTAAATAAGTTTCTCAAATTTTTGGGTTAAAATTGTGTAGCTGTGGACTATATTAAGTAGTAGTATATGTTCAATTCGATAAGAATAATGTTGGATTTTAAATTTATATATAATAATTTATTCTTTTTTTATTATATTTAGTTGTATACTTATTGGCAGTAGGTTCAATTAAAAATGCACTTCGTACTGATTAAAAATTTAAAACACTTAAAACGATAGTAATTATTTTTTTTTAAAAAGGTCCATTTGGGATCTGCACCTTGATATCTTAAGGATAAATTACCAACTAACCCAGTGGTCTGTCGTGCTGTTTTAGAAACTGTGTTATATAGAGATTAACTTTTTGCTTTAGTAATGTAGAGGTTCAATACTTTTTTGGAATACAAAGATTTTTGCTAGCGTTCTATTGTGATTATTGCCTTTGATTCTGATTTAATACTTTCCGTTCATTACACATTATTTGTTTTATCTTGACATTGTCATGTGAAAGCTTATCGGTCTAACATTTTTTATAACTAGCATTACTATTTCTAATAAATATATTTTTAACTGCTCTATTATTGGTTTTATTTTCATTAATAATTAGTATACCATTTAATGATTTTTCAAAACCAGTTTCATCCAATTCTGAATTAATTACCTCTCTCAATAGCTATATCGATCAGCTGACTTTTGGGGTCAGTCGAAGAGATTGACCGAATATAAAGCATAATTGAAGTCTGTCGAGTAGTTAATGAATAATTAAACATAACTGTTATTGAACCACAAAGTGAGTGCTTATTAATTTTTTGGTCTAATATTTTTATAGCTATCATTACAGTTTTTTTTTTAAATATTTTCAGCTGTTATACTACTGGTTTCATTGTCATTAATTTTATACTCTTTAATGATAACTTTTTTTACCTATTTCATCCGACTCGGAATAATTGATCTATCTATTAATCAGCTGACTTTTGAGGTCAGTCGAAGAGAAGATTATTTTCTGGTTGACTGACCAAATATATAGCATAATATAAATATATCGCGTAATTAAAGAATAAGTAAACAGCACAGTTTGTAAGCCACTAAATCTGTACTTTGTATCGAAAATCCGAATCTTTTTATATTTTTTTTTTCAATATCGTTGTTTGTTTCCAAATAGGTGTAAGATATAATTTTTTTTAATCCAAACAAATTTTGTTTTGATTATGGGTTTAAGTTCTAGTAGAAGATATTAAAAATATTCTTAGCGTATAATTTTTGTGGTTTCGCTGATAACTTCTTTCGGCAACTGTGGAGCAGATTTGTTGTAGTGTTTCTTGATATGAGAAACCAATTCTTTCCAAACGCGCCGCTTTCAATATTTTTGTATATATTAGAATTATTTTTAGGGTACGCAAAATAATATTTTGGCATAACTTTAAGAAGAAAACACCAATTTAATATGAAGAGACAAATTCATAAATACATATAACATAATTCATAACATCAAAAAGATAACATAGTTGACAAGCAACAATATATATTTTTAGAGCAGTAGTTTTAAGGCAAAAATATATTTATTGTTTTTGTATATTTGTTTTAGTGAATGTGTGATAGTGAGTTTGAAATTAAACGCAGAATATCTGCTGCATTGTATAGTTACTATAGGATATTGTTACGTCGCCAATAGCAGCCTTGGCGCTCCGTCTCGATGTTGCCAGCACTGCTCCAGGTTTGTTTAACAATATTTTAAATTTTACACTATAAGCTAAAAAGTATGACTTTGTCAAGATATTTATTTAATCTAGGCATAGATATATAACATTAATATATTTTATGAAGAGCTTGTCTTGTCTTTAAATTATTATTTTTTACTAAGTTTTTTTTATATATATATTTTATTGTAATATTACAATGTTTTGTATTTTTACCAGGTAACAATCGTCTTAATTTTTGTACAATTAAAAGAGTTATATCAGCCTAGAGCACGGTAATTTTTTTTTTTTTTTTTTATTTACATCTTCATATTCATTACATATATGTTTTTAATATAACCGTCCATATTTCTGTAGTGATTATTTTTTTTAATTAGTAAATATAAATACACTATAAAAAATAAATATTTAAGCAATGTTTTTTTCAACTTATCTTAAGATATGCTTATCTAGGTATTGTTAAAATATTTTTACTTTCAAGCTAATAAAATGTCAATGTCGATGTCAGGACGCGCTTAATGGCGTCGGCGTATCAAATTGTGTCGAGAGCTCTCAAAATCGATAAAAAAAGGATCTTAGACCGATCTGTTAATAATGACTTGATTCTGATGCCGTTATTTTTTAATTTGTGAATTTAAACACACAATAAAAAATAAATAAATATACAAGCATCTTCTCGTGTAATGTTTTTTTAAATTATCTTAAGATATACTTATCTTGCTATTGGTAAGATATTTTTACTTTCAAGTTATTAAAAATTGAAAAAATGGCTATTAAAGTGTATTTTTATAATTTAATATATTAAAATAAATTATTTGATTAATGGTTTCAAGCAATATTTGCATTAATATATTTACAAAAAAATTATAGGTTGTAAACAACTTGGATTTCGTAAAAAAATAATTATTCAGATGTAACAATATAATTTATTTTATTTAAATTAAATATTTGATTTGTTACAAATTTACAATCATTTTCGTGAATAAATATTTTTAATTAGTGTTTAATGAGCTATTAATTTAATAAAAAATAATAAAACGTATCCATAACTGTTTATAAAATATATATTATAGATATTTGTGCGCATTGGGTGTCCATAAAATAAGTTTAAAACTTACCAATTAAACTGTCCATCAAAACTATGTTAAATAACAGTTTTTTTATTGGTAATAAAAAATTAATTTCAAAATTAAATGCTTCACGATTTTAAAAATATATATAAAAATTAAATGGCTGCTTTAAAAATATAACTTGTAATTGAATTTGTCGTCTTTGATATATCTAATATTTTTAAAGCATTTTATTTTATAGTAATTTATCTACCAACGCCCTAAATCTAAACGTTATAATTTGATAATGCATTTATAAATATGTAATAAATTAAATAACTTCACAAAAAAAATTTAAAACTTAAAACTGCTTTAAAAATATATATATTGTTGACTTGTCAAGTTATTCACGTCTATTACGAATATTAATATATGATAGTAAATGTTATGTAATGTATAATACGATTATTTACTTTTAAGTATTTATATTGTTCTTTTATAATAAATATTTGATATTTCATTTAACAGTTTTTGAATCTCGAATATCTTTATACATTTCCTGTAACTTTTTATACCTACACGTAATATTACACACGTACATTATCTATAACACGTGCCAAGATAAATTTCCCTATTCGCCTACGGCCTACGCAGACAAAAATATTTAAATATATCATACACACGGGGGTTTTTCAAACAAAGCTTTGAGGATTATGATCAATTTGATCCGCTGACTTTCATGAAAATTTATATGCACTAGTCGTTTACACACTATGGGGATTTTGTATTATATATTTTCAAAGGCAGTGTTATATTTTAAATAAATAATATTTTTTAAATAAAATGAGATAAAATACAAACCAAGAACATTACATCTCAGTTTAGCTTTTAAGAGAGAGGGAGTCATTCATACATGAGATAAAAAGGTATGAGATATTTAAAAATTCCATTAGGTATATTACTTTTTAATTATAATGAATTTATTTACTTTGCGAATTTTAATAAATAAATTTAAAACATATCAAGGCGATGAGTTAATAACTTTCAACAACATTAAAAATTTAACTCTTGCTTACCGCATTTATATACTCGTGTATAATAAACATGAATAAATATTTACATCGCAATTTTCATATGATAAATAATCTATGTTGTACATATTTAATTTAATTATTTAATGATTTATTACCTTAAAATATATTTTATGATAATAAATCAAGTAAATTTCACATTATTTATTACCGTTTTACCTACAAAATGAGCAATAGGGATTTCAATATATAAGAAAATCTGACATTATGGTTTGTAAACGGCGGTAATTTTGTACCACGGATTATCTATCCTAACTACTCTCAGATGTTTCACCGTAATCAGAAGCTTTCGGATCTTATACAAATGCGAGATCTCCAATGTCGCACGTCTCTGTAAATTATTCAGCAGTATAATCCATATTTCATAGTTGTAGTAAAATACTGACGTAAATAAAACCTATAACAGCGATGGTTTATTTTAGCTTAAATCAAAAAATAGGTTGACAGCTTTATGCCGGTTTCGCTAGTACTGATGCCAAACTGTTTAAGTCAACGTTATTTGATAGGATCGAATGTTGCGTAAATGTCAGTGTCAGGACGCGCCTATAGACGTCGGCGTATCAAATTGTATCGAGAGCCCTCAAAGCGATTTTAGACCAATCTGTTCTTTTTTTTATTATTATGACTTGCTGCTGATGTAAAAAAATATCTCGAGTTTTGATGAGCCTAATAAATGGCATCGCTGTGATTTAGTAATAATATTGTTTTTTTATTTTAATGTAATATTTATGGCTTTTGATGATAAAAATGTGTACATACTAGGTACATATGCTGAGATACTTCCTATCCTTCCGATCGCTCGCGTGTTCAGAAACGAGAGTGAGTGAGAGATAATGGCGTGAGAAACGCATGTAACGCACGCGCTTATCTCTCACTAGAGCGAGCGAAAGGGAAAGTATCTCACCGTACACGCCTGCGTGACAACAGGTTAATATATATTTGTTTTTTGTTTTGATTTTTTTTTGATCAAATTGAAAGTTACGGCGATGACAATGTCAGGACGCACTAAACTGCGACGACGTATCAAATCAGTAAGAGATTTTCAACCGACCAGTTTTACTATGGTTTTTTAATGTCTATCTAATATTTTATTTTTTATAAGTACTACAAAAGCTTAAATACGTTTCTATATTTGCATTCTGTTTTATCTTATTTTTTTATATACTAAAATAATATTTTTGAGAACTTATCGCGTTTAATAAGTTATATTTTCAACATCAATATTATTTTCCATTAGTTTTATTATTTAAAAGCAAAATACCAGTATTGAATTATTGGCAATAAAACTGACAAATAATAGTGAAAACTAAAAAAGTAAAATAAAATAAAAATATGTTTAATAAAAACTGTCTATGATATGAGAATTGTACTTTCTTAATATAAACTCTACTTTTATGCTTTTATTTATTATATAGCATTAACAAGAAAAGACTTGTGTCAGCTAAATAATAGTTTTAGTGAATTTTGTGTAGGTGTTTATTACGCAATCGGTGTTGTAAATTAAAAAGTCTACCAAGCACAAACAGCGAACGGTTACTATTTGAGATAACGATAGTTTGCAGTGTAAATTATATTTACCGAACGCGTAATCGAAATTTACATTGTAAAACGGACTGGTTACCATCGAGCAGAAAGCAAACAGATCAAGAACGAATTGTTAAACCGAATTATTTGGTAGGTTATTCAAGTAAGTTTCGCAAAATCTACTGACCGACCGAAACTTATAACAAGAAAATTATTATCAGGAATATTTAGTTTGTTTAACCAGAAATTGTCTTTGATTCCCCATACTTTCGATTTACTCTTGAATTTCTCTTAGAGAAGAATTTCCGTGGTTTATATATAATACATATATGTATAAAAATTGGATCGCGATTCTCTCTTCAGAAGTTTTATTTGCACAGAAGCAGCTTCGACGTTACACATCACAGTTTTTGAATTAACTTGTCGTATATGTCAATAGATCCACCATGGAAAATCTCATTACTGTGTACATTTAAATGTCACGGCTTTTATGTATGTATTTGAGGGGCTACATATTTAGTCATACAAGCTTTCTTCGGATGTGACGCGCAAATTAAATATTTTCCTACCAGACGCCCTTATGTCAATTTACATATCCTGACAGCTATGTATATACAAATTAAGCATAAGCAATATATCTGTAAATTGTAAAATATCAGAATTATTCATGAACGAAACTGAGCTCAGATGTAAATAGAATAACGAGAGATTGTTCACTAAATGTAATTTGATATATAATTCCTTGAAATTATTGACTAAAATTCCGTTTATCTTAACACTTGGTTGAACCCAGCCACATATCAGAATATTTGGAACTTGGTCGAGTGAATATATTGTATTAGGATGCATAGAAATTAATTATCAATGTATAACCTATAAAATAAATTCAATTAAAATAGTAAATATATAATATTTATTTCAATATAAACCATCATAATAAGCAATAAATTAATAGCAACAATTTTATTTTCAAAAAATAAATTAGGTATTTTTTTATACTAAATACATCTGATAAATACAGTTATTTTAGCAGGATTAAGTCATTGCATCTGTATAGTTTTAAATAAATATTTTTGAGTAACTTCTTTGGTCCTCTTCGTTCATTAAATTCACCAACCCTGACTAATTAGTTCGCAAACAAATAACTTTAATAAACATATTTTGTCATATTCGTTCACTTTATTTATCAACCCCTAACTAATTTATAACGCTACTTACTAGCGGATTTATTTGCTTAAAATAAACATATCAAGCTCATAAAGGACAACATTCGAGTTGAAACTAGTTTGAGATCAAAACTTTGCACTTAGTCATTGAAAGTTGTCTAGAATGAGACAGCGATAAAATGGAGGATGTTTAAAGGAAAATGTGTTACACTACTAATTGAACTATAATTAATGAAAGGGAAAATGGGCACATTTTTCATTTACAAACGTCCTTTGTATCATTTAGTCTTCATTAGCTACTGTATTCGTATATAACTTTGCACATACGGTGACTAATAGAGGTACTAGTCTTTCCTTTAATAATAAAATTATTTTTTATATAAACTAATGATAATGTGTCAGAAAATAATCAAATGATTAAAAATGTGGGCAATAGAAAACATAATAAGCAGAGACGATGACAAAATAGATGTAGTATATAAATGTTTTTTTTTTTTGCTTCTTCTCATATAACATGATAAAGGAACGACGTTTTTTCAAGATATCGCAGCAAAAAAGATAAAGATTAGAATAGTAGCTCTTGGATTTTTTTATTGTCGGAGCTTTAAGCACTACAACATGGTTTCAATTCAACGATAAAGATTTGCTATTTTGATATTGAGAAACAAAGTGAAGCTAACTTGTCAATTATCTTATCAGTGGGATAACCCTTTGTGACTCGCCCTATATTTATGTCACATTAAAGAGTTAAGAACAGAACTATCATTCATTATTCTTGACTTGAAAAAGAGCAATATCACATCTAGAGGGATATTAATGATGTTTAAATAGGCACATGGTCGAATCAATGTAACGAAATATGAACAAACAACCATTAGATTATTTCCAACGCTTTAACGTATATTTTAATCAACATTATATTAATTATTTATATATTGTATAAGGCTAGTTTTTGTGACTTGATATAAAAATAACCATTGCACCTTTTTGATACATAAATATATTTCTTAAAAATATAATTTCCATCTACATAACATTTACATAAATTAATTTTATTTAAACTTATGAAAAAAACTCATAAAATCCATAAAAAAATATTTGTGTTTGGTATTTTATTATATTTATTAACTAGCTTTTTTTCTTAAAACATATGCTAATAACATTTTGTGTGATTATTACGACAGGCAGAATTAAAAAATAATATATTTAACAGTATCATTTATTACTATTTTCCTGAATAATAATTATACAACAATTTTAAGTCAGTTTACATATAATTTATATAAACATTGTTACATATACGCCAAGTTTAAGGCTTTCACTGCGTTTGAAGAATTCATTTGTTGAACTCTGAATTACGGACGCTGGACCAAGAATGACATGAAGAGGGTAGCGGCTGTGGTCTTGATAATCGGCGTAGATTCACTTGGTTTTGAATTTGGATATACTATTGTGTGTCAAAGTGAAATTGTTTATGATGTGCTCTTGTAAGTGAATTCCGAACGGAAGTGTAGATATAAACGCTATGTATCCACTTTTATTCGTAAGACATAATTAAATTTGTAATAAATGCTACTTATACAATATATATATATAGTCCCAGCATCCTCATTTTTTTTATAGTACACTTTCAAAAAAACTGTGATTTTCTCGCGTTGTTTTTTTGAATAAGTCTCTCTATATTTTGCCGGAGATTTTCCCAGCATCCTCAGGAGTTTTCAAATTTTTTTATGGTAAAAAATTCTTCAGTATGCTCCTATCCGCGGAGCAGTGAAGGTGTAATAATATTCAAACTAAAAAACGTGTTTTTAACATTTAAACCAAAAAAATAGTGCGAATAAAAAATCTTTCCCAGCGCGAAGTAAGGGGGGATAGGAAGAAAAACTATATTTTTAAATTTATTACAATGTAGGTGAAGCTCGTAAAATAAGGGGAATGTGAATAAAAACTATATTTTTAAATTTATTACAATTTAAGTAAAGCTCGTAAAAAGCACGAATGCTCTCAATCTCACATATGCGCTACTATACAATTAAAAAAAATAGTAAAGAAAATCGTATCGATGATTTCTTCAATGCTCAATTTAAGGCAAATGTTGAATTAAATAATAAAAAAGTTACTGCAAACAGATATATTATTTCCAAACTAATTGACGTGATTTGCATTTTATCTAAACAAGAACTTTCTTTTTGAGGACACTCTGAAAATATACTGATTATATAATGCGGTTATTTCTGACTTTTGTAAGAAGGAGCGTCGAATAAAATTAATTTTCAATAAAAATAAATACATAATATGTTTATAAAGTAAAGAAAATAAATTTCAAAATATAGTTTTGTTCAGCCCCCCCCCCCCTAACCTCCATATTATCAATATGTAATAAAAGTATATATTTTTCACTATTTTCAACGAAAGAACGTCATTTGAAAATGTCGTAAATTTGGCACATATAAATTAGATTTAAATAATATAAAACTTGAAATCATCGACATTATACTTTTAGAAGGTCAAAAAGTCCACAACAAAGGTGACCTTCGTGTCACTCTCGCATTAAAATATTAAAAATAAACAAACAACTTGCATTAAAATAATTGGAATTAGAGATAAATATTTTAAAAATAGACAAATTGTCAACTTTCGATAAAAAAATTTTTTTTTTGTAATCTGAGATGCACGACATTTTAATCGTTATGGTTTATATGAACATGACACGTAGCATAGCCTTGAACTCGTTTGCACTTGTTTATGCATCTCGAAATATTTTTAAAAAATCAGTAGCTATATGACATTAGTCATTAACGGTCGTGTTACATTTTTGTCGAATAAGTGTTTTCGTTGATATTTTTTATAATAATATCCCTTTCGGTGTTTTTAATTAGCAGTGCTTTATAAAGTGATTTCAATTCATTTTAATTACCAGTGTAATTTAGTGTATGTGTTAGAATTAAGCAGTGTATACAAAAAATTAGTGTTTATAGCTAAAATTTGTGTGTTATACACACAATATATTGTTGCTATGCAAGGTCGTTGCATCAGAGTGCAATCGACGCGTCGCTTCTACCGCGTCCCTTCCACCGCGCCCCTTCCGCTATGGAGTGACGCCGAAGTCGCGTGGCCCGCGAGGATATTTACAATTGTAGGCATCATAATGCGGTTAACAAGGTAATGTCTTTGCAATTTTGTGTGTAACCCTTTGTGCTAGTAAGTCGACATCGTATTCCAAGCGTTGCACTAAAACTTGAAATGCATTTATTGGCTTTGTGTTGGAGCTAATTTTGCCAATTTCAATTTATTAATGATAAAAAAAGTTGTGGTAAACACATTTTAGTATTATTCAATTTTTAACTTATGCAAATAAGTGAATAATGTTAAATTTACGAGTGTAAGTTTATTGTAAAATTTTTCATCGGAACATGGTCGTACACTTTTGGTGTTAAGACCGATACTTGACAGTTTTACGGTGTTAAACTGATTTTTTCCTTCAAAGGGAATCTATATTTTTATGATATGGGATGAAACGGGATTATATGCTCTAATTGTGCATAATTCTTACTTAATATTGTGTGTCTGTTATGAAATAAAAACGATTTTAGTATGACGGAAAAAAAGAGCGAGATGCAGCAGAGCTCGCTATCTCGCTCGCACTATTCAAATCAGCGATTGACAACCATCGACATTTTTAGCGGCAACTCAAATAATAATATTATATTACTCTTTTCGACCTAGTAAATTAGTAATCTGTGTTTTAATTATTTATAAATACATATATTGATTTATTTTTAGAAATTATCCATATAATTACGAATGACGATATAATAATTTGATATTAACTGTGTTATTATTACTGTGATAGTAATACTACTGAAGGGCGGGTCTGGCGGGTATACCTAAAGGTATACCTGCCCTATAACAGTACGCATACATTGCAAGTCGAGTCGAAAATTATTTATCAATTTAATGAAACATTACAGAACAAATGTAATGATAAATTTAAAATCAGCGTTTCATTTTAGTACAAAATATAATTATAATATATATATATATATATATATATATATATATATATATATATATATATATATATATATATATATATATATATATATATATATATATATATATATATATATATATATTGATGTTAAATCTTCCCTGGCGGCCTTCTATGAGGTTCTTTATTGTGCATTCGACCAGCTCTTTATTCGAAAGCGCCCTCAAGTGCTTAACGTGTCATATCCTAGATGGTTTTCTCATGAGATCATCTCATTGCTAAAAAGAAAGCACGCCTTTCATAAGTTATGGAAGAGATCGGGACATCCATCTGCTCTCGAGGAATTTCGTTCATTAAGAGCACGCGTTAAGTGTTTGATAATTTCCTGTCATCGCAATCATTACAAAAATTGCCAAAAACAAATAATTAATGATCCCAAAGCGTTCTGGAAATTCATTAGCACTAAACGCGCTACTCAGTCGACGTCGAAAGTGATGAACCTCGACGATAAAACATTGAACGGTTCACAAAATATAGCTGACGGTTTTGCGCAATATTTTCGTTCTGTTTTCGAGGAATATTTTACGCCTTCTGCTCAGTTGCTTCCTTCTTCATGTTCTTGGTCTTCAGTACTGACCACCAAAGAAACTGAGCACTCAGATCTTAAATACGGATTTAATAAATTAAAGACAGGGCGTTCTTCTGGACCTGATTTAATTCCCGATTTTATTTTGAAGGGTTGCGAAGTAAGTCTCGCTGCTCCTCTAAAATGTATTTATGATCTGATTCTCAAAACATCATCATTTCCTGATCTATGGAAATGCACAAAAGTCACCCCTATTCATAAAAAGGGTGACAAATTATATATAAAGAATTATAGACCAGTAGCAGTGTTGTCAGCTCCTGCTAAATTATTTGAAATAATTATTCATAAATATCTCTACAATCACTTTCAGCAAGTTTTATTAGACCAACAGCACGGGTTTCGTCCTGCCCGTTCCACTGTTACTAATCTTCTGTCGTTCACCAAAACGGTGACAACTTCTCTCGATGCCGGAATTCAAGTAGACGTCGTGTATACAGATTTTGAGAAAGCCTTTGACAAAGTTTGTCATACGTTATTATTAAAAAAATTGTCGAACCTCGGTTGCTCAGATAATTTAACTCGGTTATTTTCGAGTTATTTAAGCAATCGTAGACAGTTTGTAACCTATGGTGGCCGATTGTCAAAGGAATATTTTACCCCTTCGGGGGTTCCTCAAGGATCCAATCTGGGACCTCTGCTTTTTGTGTTATTTATTAATGACATAAATACAGCAATTAAAAATTCAAGTTTTCTTCTTTACGCAGATGATTTAAAATTATATAAATGCATTCGATCTGTTGCGGACTCCTTCTCTCTACAGAGTGATTTAGACTCTCTGTGGAGATGGGCTTTCGTTAACCGTCTGCCCTTTAGTGTCGGAAAGTGCCATACTGTGTCATTTTCTCGATCCCGTTCGCCATCAGCTTATTTCTACCATCTCGGTGGTAACATTTTGACTAGAGAAACTTCCATTAAAGATCTCGGAATCACTTTCGAGAGCAAATGGAGGTTCTCTCTACACATACACGACGTCTGTGAAAAATCTTCCAAGATGCTCGGCTTTGTTATGAGGAATGCCTTTCACTTTGACGATCCGTCAGTTATTCGCATCCTCTATGACACCTTAGTTCGTAGCATTCTTGAATCGGGATCTATAATTTGGAATCCCCGAATAGCCAAATATTCCCTTTTAGTAGAAAAAATTAAAAAAAGGTATTTAAGATACCTTTACAAAAGGACATTTGGTTATTATCCGTTCTTATATCCCAGCGCCTTTCTTTTAGGAGCGTTGGGATATGATTCGCTGAATTCTCGCAGAAAGCTGTATGTCGCTAAGCATTTTTTCAAACTACTAAAAGGTGCTGTCGACAATCTAGCTATTCTCGAGGAATTCCAGTTTTGGGTTCCGGAACATTTTCGAGAATCACGATCGAGACCTCTTTTGATGGCCGTTAAAAAAGGCTAGGACATCCGCACTTGCCGACTCGCCTATAGCTGTGGCCATCCGGCTCCTTAATACGCTGGCATTACATATCGACTTATTTAATGTTAGCTACGAGGATCTGATCCAGTTTATATCATTTAATTTTGATATTTTATAATTTTTTGTTATGTTTATTATTTTTAAGTATGTTCTATTTATGTATATATACGTTTTTTATGTTTTATAAATTTAAAATTTGTTTTCGACCATCGTGGCGCATTGGGGTAACCTGTTAGGCCACGATGGTCTTAATTTAATCTAAAAAAAAATAAAATATATATATATATATATATATATATATATATATATATATATATATATATATATATATATATATATATATATATATATATCGATTTTTTCAATGGTAAATCGATATTTTAGTATAAAGTGTATAAATTAACATCTCATAAGTTGCAAAAATATCTAGAAAATCTGCGTCAACCGAGATAATCAAAAATATACTTAAGATGATGACCCCAACATCAGAGGTTGAAACGTTGACAAGAAATATAAAGTGAGTAAAGGAATGATACACATGTGTGTATATTTATATATGTACATACCCTTTTTATACGTCAGAACATAATAAAAAATCACGTTTTATCACGTACGATGCACAGGGTCGTATTAGGTTTTATACGCGATAAAACACAAAAATACGCTAACAATGAGATGTTTGTATGCTTGTCCAATTTCTTGACAAAAAATTTGCAGGGCAAAGAAAAAATATATATGTATTTTTTGCGACGCAAAATTTAACATATATTAGACTTGATAGAGAGCCTGAGATAAATATGTATCTTGCTACAAAAATATTATGATTTTTTGACATTCGATTACCGATTAGTTTTCTCGTCAATGAAAATGCTTAAGCTAATATTTTGTACATTTTTGTGGGTTATTTATTATTATTTTTTTAGAAAACGTATGTAACTGACGACTATATAAATATAATAAATTATTTTAGGTTTAATAATTTAATTTATTTTAAAGGAATGTATCATTGCCTTAATATTATATTGATACGTTGATGTAAAAATTATATGAATTACACGATAAATATTTTGTTTAAGATAAAATAATGAAAAAAAAAATAGATTTTAAGTGAAAAAAATTAAATATGTAGAATTATTAATTTTATTGAATTTAAAAAAAACTGGTAAGAATTATATAAAATGTTTATTTTGTGTAAGGTTTACTTGACTATTTTTAATAAATTACAGACAAGCTAAGGCTCATTTTTATTCCAAAAATTGTTTTTATAAACTGTTTTCAGAATCATAATTGTATTCATTAAAACATTTCATAATAATTATAAAAGGAGAAAATAACATAAAATATATTGAATACAAAATATTTTAAATAAGCTTTATTAAACATGTGTGTGGTGCTATAAGAAACTTTATTTGAGCATTTATCGTTTATCTTCCTGTGATGTATACCGAGTGTACATGTTATGGCCATATAAAAATATATTCGATTTATACACTTTATTATAATTATATAAATATCTTACAGACATGAATTTAAATAAAAAACGTGGTACCCATTTAAATTTAAATAATTACTTTTATATTCAGAATTTTAATTTTTTCGTAAAAAATATATAATCAAAAAATAATTGTTGACATTTTAAATTATAAATTTCCTATGATGTACACTGAGTGTACATGTAATCTGGTTATACAAATATATTATAAAAAAAATTGCATTTAAAATTGACTATTATTAAAATGACCATGTTTTAATTTAAATTATACATTTTTACAACAACATCACCGTAGGAGGAAAAAAACACGCATATCTTATATATATATATATATATTTTATTTATTTTATTAGAATTCAATCCATATTTTAAGTCTTTATTCACATAACTATTAATATATTATTTATTATAGTATTCGCTTGAATTAATTTTTCGCATTTATAAAACAGTTCTATGTGAATCTTCCTTTTTTAAAGCATCACAATGGACAGTATATTTAATTGCTGAATATGGCATGTGTACATTCTATAAATAATTTAATTTATAAAATAATTTCCGAGAGAGATTTGTGTACATATTTACCAATTAAGTATTTATATTATTAACTTATTTATTATATAATGTAGCTATGACACAAAATTATTTTATAAAACAAACGATTTATTTTGTGTTACAGATAAAACCTTACTTTCCTAAAATAGTCCACTCTTATTTTATAAATCACTGGTTTTATAGATATATTTGCTTTTACATGTACATTCGCCTTTAATAATTAGGTTTATTCTGAATTTCATATATCTAAAAATTAATTCTATTAAAAAAAAAAATTTATGTTCTAATCTTGATTATTTACAGAAAAGTATTAAAACGTAATAATACACATTTAAAAACTAAACACACTGCTTTTAACTTCTTTATAATACACCTCATATAATTTTTTTTTAATAAATTAATAGCACCCGCAATATAATAATGTTGATGTGAAATCTGTCCTATTGGTCTTTTATGAGGTGCTATATTGTGCATTCGGTCGATACTTACTCGCTTAATGTCAGCTATGAAAAGCTGGTCTAGTATAATTTATTTTCAATATTTTCAATATTTATGATTTTTTTTATTGTTTATGTCTTATTTTTGTGTAATAAAATATTTTTGGTCCATTGTGACCGATTATATAACCTGTAAGGTCATGATAATATAGACAAATAAATTTACATGAGACTTTCTATTATATATAATTAAATCTAAACTTCTGGGTATTCAATTTAAACAGTTATATGAGAATATATATTACAAAAAAAATTGAAGGCTCGTTTAAGGTAGCAAGATGTTTTAAAAATTCATACGACAAAATAATAATGTAAAAACGTTATCTCGCAAATTATTATTATTATTGAAAAATTAAACGTAAGAGCTCATCGCTAGCTTTGATATATTACACATTAAAGATTGAAATAAACTGCTATTTATTTATTTATTACTGGAGCTTCAACAGTTCAAGATTGATCTTAATATTAATTGAAAGTATTTATGTACATACATCATTCTGTGGGTATAAAGGTAAATTAATTAACAGTAAAACGATTTTTTCTGCTTTATTTTGTATTTATAAAGTTTTAATTTCGTTTGGTTTCCAACAATATAAAACTTTATTTATACATGTATCTTTGTATATAGAATTAAGGTAACGTATTATATATTATACGAACGCAAAGTTTTTATTTTTTCAACTCATACAAAACAAGATTAGCTAAATCAAATTCAGACCATATCTATCTACAAAGTTGAACAAAATACCTAGTATATTTTATTCTAAAAATACATCACCTTGTTATTGTACAACTTTTATCACGTAGCATATTTTTTGGAATATTTTATATTTACCTTTCACTTTTATTTAGTCTATATAAAAGGAGTTAATCATAGTGTATATTATTTTATAGTTCTGTAAATACAGCTTTATATATAATAATTAAAACTTTAATAAAGTAAGGCGCTGCTAGTGATATATGCTTAAATATGTCAATTAAAATTAAAATGCCTTATAATTATTATTAAGATTAAAATATAGCGTATAAAAAGACGCAGAATCACAGATGATGGTTGGCCGATTGCATCGCTTGCATGTTCGATCAATGAAATATGTTCACGCTTTAAATAAATGGAACTACAAAATGAAATAATTTCTATGGTCGTTAATGCAAGAAGTAACCAACAATAACGGTTTTTACAGAGGTAGACACATTATATATTATATTCTTTACGCACATAATAGTTGTTTTGTGGTTATTACAAGCGGTTAATGGACGTGCTAATAAGGTATCTGTTTAGTTATGCAATTATCTTATTGTTATTAGACCTTTTGTCAAAACGTGTTGCTATTTCCTTTTCATGAGTTCAAAATTATCGTTTGAATAACCAATAGGTTCACTGCACACCTAAATGGAGTAATATAATTTTCACACAAATAAATTTAAAAAAATGTATATCATTCAAAATATCCTGAATAAAAAAATTTTTATTATAGAATAAATGGCAATGATAAAGGAAAATCTTGTTATAAAATAAAACTTGTAGGTTTAAAATAGCTTAAAGTAAACCATTTTTTAATCATTTAAATTATTAATTTTATGTTGAAAATAAATTTAATTGCCAATAATCGTTGATTAAACAAAAACTGTTGCTGTAAAAACTAAGAATACTAATGACTGATATTAAAATTTATTAATATATGCTTCGGTTCTTATCTTTCTTATTGTTTTATAATATTTCATTAGATAATTTTTAACTTCTTTATTAGCAAAGTTTTCATCGAAATATTTGTGAAAAATCATATCCATAAAAATAAATTTGTAATAGATATTTTATTCCCAATGATGTATATTGCTTCTTCGAGCGTAAAACTATGTGCATACATTCTAATATGAATAAATCTTACTGTAGCTTATAAATGGTTTTGCTGTTCTATCGGTTAACTGGTAAACAAATTATCAGTGGCGTTTCAGTTAGTTGTAGTAAAATGGTAAAAATAAATTCATACCTGTTTTTTTCAATTATATTTCGAACGACGATTAACTGCGAAATAATGTTAATGGTTAAAATATGAAGTAGCCAGAATTTTAATATAAATTTTCATGTATCATTATATTGACAATCTCTATTTCCCGTGGCGAATCAAAACAGAGGCTATTCTTGTTTATCTGTGTCAATCTTCTGTGCGACATATATGTATTTAATCGAATTTAATCATTGCGTCATCAAAAAATATAAGAACTGACACTTTACACTGTTAAAATGCCCGTCATATTAATACATTTTCAAGGTGGGGAGTATGTTGAAGTCAGATTCGTGTGCAATGTGCGTTTTTTCCAAGCGGTTCAAAAATTTTGGGTAACTTACTGAAATCTGATATATTTCTTATGCTTGATTGGCGAGATAAAATACATTTTAATTTGTTTCAATAATTTTTTTTTTTTCCAAATATATATTTTTATGCAATATTTTGATATTATAAGTTAACAATTGAACTAGTATTAAATGATATATTTAGCTACGCAACGTGAATATTTAATTTTTACGAGTCAAATAATTTCCACCGGTTAGTAAAACATATAAAATTTTTTTTATAGAAATCTTTTTGTATCATTATTTTGTAGTAGTAGCGGAGCGTATTTTGCTATGAAAATTATGATTTTCAATATTAAATAATAACTTAATTATTTAAATTTAAATCCATCAATTATCTTTATTAAGTCTAAATAGACGAAGCTGTGAAGTTTTTCTAAAAAATGAACCAAATTAATTTTCAGCTGGAAAGCCGCCACTTGTCAATTGTCAATTAAAATATAATTTAGTTAACTCTTGTAACCACTTGATATTTCTTAATGAAATTTCATAATATAAAACGCAAACTTTGATTGTAAGACATCTTTTTTTATGATAATCGATCGGAGTTATAAGTATGTATATAATAATCAGTTTGATCCAACAGAAACAATAAATATATAAAAACACAATAATTTATATAGAATTTAAACCATTTTAAAAATGAATTATCAACTTTACCACTGTTCTATCGTGCTGGTAAGTTCAGAAGAGCTTGCTGTCATTGCGACCTAAAAACCGATACTTTGCATGATAAAACAAGCAAAACAATAAATATGTATTTTTATTTCTAAGCTCCAATGAATTATTAATATTAAATAAAGTAAGATAAGTAATACATTATACATTTCTCTGCGATAATATATGCTAGAACGTTGGGAAAATTTATGTTTTAAGGCAATTACTTTACTACAAAATTATTCAAAGCCTTTAAATATTAAAAACCAATGAAACACATTGATCTAATCACAGTCCATCAAAATTAGCTTAATAAATTATTAATGTATCTAAACTTTTGCGGAAATTTTCTTAAATAATTTTAAATATTTATAAAAATATTTTCTGGATTTTTTTATGCACTTGTAGATTCACCTATGGCTATTGCCATCTAGCTCCTTAATACACCAGAATTGCACATTGATATGTTTAATGTCAGCTACGAGGAGCCTGTCCGATTTGTATCATATAATTTTATTATTTTATGATTTTTTTTGTTTGCTTCTTTCTTTGTATTTTAATTACATATTTTTGTTGTGTATTGGAATTACACAATGTATTTTTTTCAACTATCGTAACATATTGGAGAGAATTGTCAGGTGACGATAGTCTTAATTTAATTTTGTAAATAAAAAATCAATGTTATTCGTCGCAGTTAGATACACGTTAATATGAAGTAATAATAAAAAATCATTTTTTTAGTTAAACTCTAATAATCTGGACGTCTCATATTAATTTATTAAAAAAACACTAGTCAAAATATTCATTAATGAGTCACCCCTTATCTCGCCTTTTTATATATTTGTTCTATTTTTATTGGTGTAGCTGCTTCAAAATAATTTATACATAATATTAAAATTACTTCATGTGATTTTTATTACTCCTGTTCGGTAACGCCAGAGAAAACTCAATAAAAAGTATTTTTTAAAACAGAAAGTAGTTAATAATAAATAATTTAAATGTTCGACAAACTATGTATGTTAACAGTATAAAAAAATTTAACTGTAACTAAAAACAGGTTTACTAGTATAGTAAACGCTGACTGAGAACCTAGATTATTATTTAAAAGAAAATAAGAAGACATCTCAAAGCTTTCATTATTAAAACACATACCTATTTTTATTCCTCTTTCATAAAGATTCGGCTCGTATAACACATTTTTTAAAATTGTAATAATAAAAAATCAGAGATATGAAACATTTTTATAAATTGCTTTTTATAATAGGTATTATATATTTAAATACAACCCCTTAAATATTTTATTTATATACCGAGCCTGTGATATTTTAATGAATAATCAATTTAGATAAATTTTAGCTATTTATATTGCTTGTAATTTCTTCATAATTAATTTAAAAGAAACATATGGTAATTTTAATTTGAAATTGTTTAGTGACTTCTGAGCTGTCTTGTACTGTATAAGTGTAGATATTAATATATTTGTTTTATATATATAAAATTAATTTTTCGTGTATAATTTATTATTAATTATCCCTTATAATTGAATTTTCTAATTATATTTTCTTACACACCTTCCAAATTTTAGCCTTTACTATTTAATAGAAGCAAATTAGTTTTGCTCAAATTCAATAACAAATTATTTTCTTTCAGACAATCTCTAATGTATAACTAAGCACTTTTCCTACATTTAAACACATTTCCACGAATGTATCATCCTCATTAATATTATTCTTTTTGAAAATAATGTTTGTTTATTAATTTTTGCTTTTTATTAATAAACAGTTTTCAAACCATTTAAATCCATACACTTATTAAGTCTCATTTATATTTTTATAATTTTTTTTCTTAAATCGAGAAACACCGCACGTTTTTTCTGTCCAATTTAACATGATAAGTTGTAGGGGCTGTCTCTGTTGAGTGCTTTTCTCCGAATTGTTAAGGTAAAAAAATCGCGAATTCAAGAACAAAGTAAAAATTACGCATGTTTTTCATATTCAAGTATCCGGCGCCTTTGGCATTTGCCTTCGTCATATCTCGTACCCCACTGTAACCACAGCACAACGTATAAATTTATCCTATAACACTTTGTTTTAAGCTTTGTCATTTTATAGCATAACGGTGCTCCAACGGTGTACCGCGATAACAGCATATTTTTTCAGGGGTAACGAATACGGTGCGTCGAGCTTCATGCGCCAACGTCGCACTACCCCTGACTTGCCTCTGAGACTTCTTGTGTGGGTGTTAACTCAAATTCATAACTGCTAGACACAAACAACAGCGAGTGTGTGTGGGTGTCCTGATATGTGAAATTGGCCGTATTAACGTTACGTAAAAGAGTGAAAGAGTGTTTAACCCGTTACACGCCATAGCAAAAAATAAATACGACCCGCTTCAACTTGCGTATAATCTTTAGGGCTAATTTTTTCTCAAGCTCCCTTAAGCACGAGCGAAATTAATTGGAGGAAATTGCTGCGTGTAATTTCATTACAAAAAGTGTCGGGTTTAATGTAGGGGGCTGAATATATGTATATGTAAGTAGGGGGGTTTAAAGATGGGTTCTCGATACTTTTAATGCCCCCGATACGATCTGTAGGGAAAAGAAGTAGGTTTTTTATTGAAAGCAACATTAAATGTTTTAATCAACTGATCCGGATGCTTGTTTATTCGGGTTTTTATATATTTCCTAATGTATATTTGTTTTACAATCGAATACAAAATTATTCAAAATTTTGAATAAATAAATAAAATAAATTCGTTACGTATCAAAATATTATGTTAAACGCGTTACAGGTAAACGTAAAAATTCTTTATAAACAATCAAGTAAGAACTGTTAATTTAAATTAATATTAAATACAAACTACGTAATATGTACCTAAATGAACTTATAAAAAGACAGGCTATTCATAAAATAAGTTGTAAGCCTATACGACATCTACTTGTGGTAAACACATTTATTACAGTTCAAATTGAGAACTCACAGTGACTAAAACATGACTGCTACACTAAACCAAACTTTAAAGATTGAAATGGAAAGACCGTTTAGAGACAGGTTAAACATAAAATAAGTTATGGGACAAATTATAAAAAAATTGCATTGGATTTTCGACTTCAAGCTAATATTAACTACTGGTGACTCGGATACAATTTCTGGGATGAAACAAAATTTTAAAAATGAAATAAAAAGGCTGCTAAAGTCAGCCTGAAAGTCTATGCTTGTACTGGATCGTCTGTTTTAATTTGGGGATGATCAATGGTTGTGAGTTCAAGGTCTGATATTAAGTAAGTAAAAATGAAAGTGTTGAGGCGGTTTCTATGTATTACTTTTAAATGTAAATTTTTAAAATATGTTCAAGCTTAGAAAAACAGTTTTTATTATTCGCTGGTTTATGTATAATATATTGCATATAATCACGATTCAAAGCAATAAGGAAGCAATTTAATGAAATAATATATGTTACAAATTATAACGTATTTCAAGATATATGCTATAAGGTATATTCGTAAATATTATAATGACTTAATTTAAAATGATTTAAAGAAAATAATAAGACCCGTGTTACTCCACACCAAGCAATGAAATATTTAACTATACCTGATTTTTATTTTTATAGTAGACACTTTTTAGTTTCTAGACGTATTCATTAAATTTATACTCGAAATTTGCGTTATTTAGCGTTAGATTTTCACCAAATACTCTTCTATATTCATCAATAAAAGTCCCGTATTATTTTCACATTAAAATTACTGCATATAAATATTTTTTCGTCAAAATTAGGTTGGCGTGTTATTAAGGTTTTTGCAAAAGGAAAACTGTTTCTTAATAGTTTTTTTACTTAAATATTTTAATATTGCACTTAATTACAGCAGCGAACTATAGGAATGCTAAAATCCGTATCAGACCTTTTTTGTTAGATATTGAATACAAATTCAAGAAGGTGAATTATTAGTGTGTTATCTGATGTTCTGAGAATTTTTGCCAATTTAAATAATGTTTTTCTAGCTACAGGTGTTCTTTATTAAGATTTACATTCGAGTTACTTTGCCATAAATATTTTAATTTCAGCAGTGTTTTTTTATGAGTAAAGATTTACGATTAACAAAAATGTTGGCTTCTGGTTTGTATTGCCAATATATATTTTTAATTTCTGTGAATTTTGATCTACTTGGTTATTAAAAAGATATCAACCTTTTAATTATAAAATAGCGAAAGGCTATGTATTTATACCGCTGACAATTATATTTTATTTGAGTTATTTGTTATGGGTTTTCACGTGTGTAGGTACTTTTATGTAATACTGAAAATTATTTATAAATTTATACGATAATTTTTCTTGATTTGTATTGCCTATTTTTTTATTGCAGTGTATCATGTATATTATTTATGTAATTATAGAAGGAACCAGTTTATTTTCAAATAGTAAATATATATATATAGGGATAAGTGTTTATCTACAGCAGATGTTTATATTATGCTTAACGCTCGGGCTACTTTGTCATGGGTATTCATGTGTGAAATTGTGTTAGTACTTCTATACAATATAGAATTTTTTTTAGTAAGCTCATACGATATAGAAAACGCTAACTAACATCTCAACTTTTTTATATTGTTATAATTTTTGTGTAATTTGAGAACCACTGATATAAATAGTTCTTTACCAGAGTTGTTAATATTTTTCTTAACACAAAGGCTACTTTGTCATGTATATTTTTTATTTGTGTAATTTTGATAGTGAGGCAGAACAGTTTGCTAGAAAACGAAATCTATGATTTTATATTGATTTTTTCATAATTAATGGCGTAAGCTTAAAATATTGAATTCTCCTTGTCCACTGTTTTTTTTATTTATTCCAAAAGTGCAATTGTGGCTGATTAGAATAAATCTTCCCTAATCCAAAAGTGCAATTGAGATAATAATGAAAAATATATATTCTTTAACTTAAAAAAATATCATAAAAAATGACGCTTATTTTATTAATAAAAATTTAATTATTAAAAGCGATAAAATTTTACTTATGAAATTCTTTCTTGCGTCTCTGAAAACATGTTTGTGGCAAACTGTTTGTTAACTGATTTTTTTATTCGCGTGACAACATGTATAATAAACAATTGTAATCGTGCTGATTGATCGTATAATTAGAAAAAATGCGTCGGATGGTTCAAAAGTCATTTTTTTATAATAACAAAATAAATATGCGTTGCTTGCGACGAGTCTATTAAGCAATAAATTTTATGACTTCCTTGGCAGGCTTATTCTAATCGCATAACTATGCATATTTACATTATTACGTAATTGTAAATATGTAAATTAAAATAAAAGTTTTTATACGTTTTTACTAATCATCCTTGTTTGTCTATCTGAATAAATTAATCTACTTATTCTGATTTAATTCAAGTAGCTATAATAATATACTTGTATTTATCTTACTTTTGAACGACAGTTTATTTTGATTCAAGGTAAAGATTTTTGTTTGATTTAATTTCATATGTTTTTTAGTCATAAATCGCAATTAAAAAATCATTATTTATTTATATCTTAATTAGTTAATTTAATAAAAAAAAATGAATTATTGGTAAATATTTTTGTTATGTATTTTATTATACTGTTTTTTTTCAATCTATTATTTTTTAATTAAAAACCGAAATTTTTATCTATAGATATTTTTAACAAAGAACAGCGTCGCGTTTTTTCAGACAAATGATATGTGCCACACAACCCGTAGTAATGAAATCAGCAATAAGTGTAGCATATAACGCGTATAAAAAGTGGTTTTGCGTTTTAAATAGAGTATGACACTATCCTTAACGTTTTAAACTAGGATAATTTTACATGGAAACAAATAAAAAAACAAAATTTTTAGACAGTTTGAAAGTATCCAAATTTCAAGAATAAATACATTTTTTGTATATTTTTTTTAAACAAAATTATAGCTTACAGTTTTTTTTTAATAAAATATCGTGGTTCTTAATCCGTTTTTCTAAATGTTTTTAAATTTTTTTATTGTGTCTTAGAAAATTAAATAAGTGATAAATATCAATTTTTTTATCATCAACATAGAAAAAGTTTTTTGACGTTTAATAAAATAATAACCATAACTTTTGCTAAAAATTTTTTTAGAAATAATTGCAATACATATGTAGATAAAAACTAAGTTATTTTTAGTTATAACAATTAAAATAGTTATTTAAAAAATCCTTTAAAAAGTTATCTTTCATTCCACGAATTTATTATAATATGCCATACGTCGTCTTTTATTGTTAAATAAAAAAATCATATTAAAAAAACAGTTGATAAATGTCTTTAAATATTATCCGATAAATCACCAAACTTTAATTTTTACAAATCTATTACCTATTTTAATTTCCGTAAAAGGTAATTTGGGAAACCATTACGTTGTAATCCATTTCTTTGTTAGTTTACTATAAACCGTTACGATGTATAATAAATCTACCTTAAAAAAAATACAATATATACTTATTGTACATATAGTAATTATTTAGCCTTCACAATATGTAAAAAATCTTTAGCTCAAGCATTAAGTCAATGATATGCAATAAATACAATATTTCAGTCGCTGGCATATGTATTATGCCATACTAATAAAACAATAAAAATGTCGAAGGTTTGGAAAAACAAAAATTTAAATCGCGGATGTTTGGGTTACTTTGTTATCAGTATTTATATAGGCTCAGTTTTCTCCTGGTTTGTATTAGTCATACTGTATTATATCAATTTTAAACAATTATTTTTCCATAATGAAAGTTCTCTTAACTTATTTATTTTATGTCATTTCATTTTCAATGGATTAATTGTAACTTTTATCAAAACAAATTAAAGCTGTAGACAACAATAAATATATTATATACATACATTAAATTATTAAAAATAAACATCAATGAAAGTTATAAATAAAATATTTAATCAAAATATATTTTTATATAATTCTATAATCTCACTCTAAATTGAATTAAAAATATCAATGTAAGGGTAAGAGCTATAAAAATAATCGTAACAGTCAAAAATTTTTAACGAGAGAGAAGTGGATTAAAACTTACTTGAGCCCCTATTTTTTTAAGATCGAATTAAATAATTATAATTTTAAAAAAATAAAAAATTACACATTTTTAAATATTGTCCCTATAAAAGCAAAATTGCAACATTTTCTTTTTAGTTTATTGAACAAAACTGAACACTGCTAATTTTATTTATTTTTTATTGGTTTATTAGAACATAGGGTGAAAGCCCAATGCGTTACAACGGAGTAGGAATCGGTGACATATATTTAAATAATTATATATTGTAATGTATTAAACATATTATAATCAATATATGTTACTTTGTAGCTAAGCCTGAATTTTTTAATTTTCAATTATATTTTTTAAATATTTAATAATATGTTTTTTAAGTTTGCTACCGTGGCTCGAACTCGCGCCCTCTGGCTTACCAATTTTAAACCCTGCAAACTACGCTATTCCGACCTTAATTTGGTAATAAACTTTTACACTTTATTAAAATAAAATTTAATAATGCTCAGCAAAATAATAATAATATTTTGATTTAGCTATTGAGAAACGGACCTTCAATTTTATAATTGAACAAAATTGACACAAACTCTGTTGAATAGCTTAATATCAAGCTTTTGAGGTCCTTGACATTTTATTCAAACTACATAAATTTAAAATAAAGTATATAGGAATAGATTTTTTTCTCAAACAATGAATCACAAAATATTATTATTACTATCGTCTCTGAAAACGTTTTTGTGGCAAACTGTTTGTTAACAGATTTTTTTATTCGCGTGACAACATGTATAATAAGCAATTGTAATCGTGCTAATTGATTGTATAATTAAAAAAGTGCGTCGGATGGTTCAAAAGTCATTTTTTTTTTGTAACAACTAAATAAATATGTGTTGCATGCGACAATAAATTTTAAAAATATATTAAAATATTATTATTACTATCGTAAAAATAGCATACAGTGTGTTTATATGTATATTAAAATGTACAGGTGTTTGTCGATCGATCGATTAGGAAGAGAATATACAGTGATTCGCCTATATCCCTAATTACTTTTCTTGATGAATCTGAGTCTTTGTGGGTTATGGTTCGTTAGGAGTAATTATGTAGTATATACATATGTAGGTATATACTATTATATAACACTATGCTGTTATGTGTCACGAGCAGGACTTACATGTGATATATTTAAGGATTAAAAGTTATCTCCTTTTCCCTTCTATATACATACAGTATATATTTTTCATATTAATGTGAATATTTTTTATCGTTTTATATCTGTTTTTTAATATGTATTAAAATTAAAATAAGTAGGTTTACGCTGTTGAATTATTATGATTGCAAACAATTTATAATTTTATACAATTTTTATTCGATATATAATTTTTTAAGCCAATTAATATATCTCAAAAATGTGAGTCTTTTGATATAATGATTTTTATAATCAAATATGTTTATTAATTAAATTTATATAAAATATTAAATATACATTATAGGTCATAAGATAATGGTAAACATGATTGAAAATCTAATCATGTGTGGCAAACAGAAATATTAAAAGTTGATCCTACGACTTGAATGTATTATTTCTTCAGTAATACAGCTCAATGTCTGTTAAGCAACAACAAATAAGTTTCAAAGGCTACATTGTATTAAAAAAGTTTTTTTATATAAGGTATGTTTTGTACTAAATTAAAAAAATATTTGTTTTACAATTCTACAACCGTTTTCATAAGAACATATTTTTTAAATCTAAAACCTAGTACATTTATTTGTATGTAAATTTTATTTAAAAAAAATACATTTGTATATAATTATGTTTGTACATTTTTTTACAATATATGTACAAGCTTATATTTTTTTGGTTATGGTGGTTTTGGTACAAAAAGTGTATCGTGTGTAAAATCCTAATTAAATACAAAATATAATTAATAATACAATTTTTTGATTTATGGAATTGCAATGTAATAATAATAATTGCAATAATTAAATACAGCAATTTATAAAAAATATAAATATGTAGAATTTAGGCATTAAAAAAACTATGATGCTATAGAAAAAATAAATCATTTTAAAGCATTTTAGAGCACCCAGAATTGCATAATAACCACGCAGTCTAAAGCAATCAAAATCCGACAATTACTATCAATTACTACAAAACTTTTTAAACTATATGTTAAGATTCGAAACTAATGCCCTCGCAACTAATATGCGTTGCTTGAGATATCCTTTGTAATTGTCACACATCCACATTTGAACCTAAACTTTCACATAAGGACGTATTGGAGATGGAGTTAATCACTACATAAGATTTTATACTCAGTTAAATTTTACTTATTTGACCAGAAAGTCTACGATTTTTCCTTGTTTGACACCGATTCTGCCATTTTGTAAACTATATATGTTTCAAATTAAACTGAAAAAATATTTCAAATAATCATTTTAAAATGCTCGTTTCCTGTTATTTAATATATTTAATTCATAAGGTTTACATTGTGTTTTATTATATATTTTTTATTACGATCACTCTGTATTTTTGTATAGAACAGTACATCGTGTGAATTAGTCTTTAAGAGGTGCTAATTGCCAGCAAACCACTTTATTGAGTAGTGAAGCAGATAAAAGAAATGTCGGCAGATACTTTTCGAAGCTTTCGTGCTTAGAATAAGACTATGAGATTCATTAATATTACTTACAATAAAGCAGATAGAATACAAGTCCAGAATTTTAAATATATTCTAATTTACATTTTCAGTCAATGAATTTTAAGTAAGTAGTGCAATTACAAAAGAGCATATCGATTAATATAAGCTTAAAACTCTAAACTTACTGATGTAAATTGTTCATTTATATATACTATAATAAGTCAAATTTCGCAGTATTAAATCCATATTATTATTATTTAATAATAATTTATTTTTGCAATAAAAAAGATGTAATTTTTATATAAACAATATTGTATACCAATTATTCCAACATTTACTACAATATAAAATAATTTCTATTCATAAAACATATTTTTTGTATAAAAAATAAAAAAAAATAAAATACATTTTATATTCAGATTATTAGCATTTTAAAGACCTGATTTTTAACAGTTTTATTAAAAATGTATGAAAATAAATTTTACGTTAAATAAATGCATTTAAGCAAAACGCAAAATGAGAACACCCATAATTAAGAATCGCCAGAATCGCCAAAAAATGTAAACAAAAACGTTTTAAATAGATCAGTTAAAATCATTCGACCGATATAATAATTTTAATGCCAAGGAGTGGAAATTAAACATATGGCCTAATTAGATAAAATAAACTCGTTTACTATTAACCAAAGCCGTTTATATTAAACATATAAAAGGGTAAAAAATAAACACAATTACAAATATAAATTATATATATATAAATTTTGACAATCACTCTTTTGACTTAAATGCTATAAATAAAGCTTAAAAAATGCAATAAATACAAGGAAAACTAATTTTTATTCTCTGTAAATGAAATAGGTTTAAATGTAATATTTTATTTTTAATATTAAATTGTTGCTATTCATCATTTATTTATATACAGCTTTTTTATTAGAAGCTTTAAGTTTAATTTAAAAACGTTTATGTATATATTTTTCTTATTTAAAGAACGGTTATTGCCGTAATAGTTTTCAGGTCGTCTCGAATATCGCATTAAACTATTGACAATTCAAAGTGACTACATGGCTGGAACAGATCTAATTATTAAAGTGAAAGCTGAAGTTTTTTCAGAAATTTGTAAAATAATAAATTATATTTAGACGCTTTTATTACACGGTTATTCTTATAAATTCAGTTTCACCCTTTTTTTGATGTTACAACTCAATCTTGAAAGTTTTTTCTGAATGTTTTGCAAGATACTGATTTTTCTAGTTTATCCATATAACGACTTCTTTGCTATGATCATTAGAATTCGATTAAAATTTTCATTAAAAATGAATCAAGAAATTATTTGAAATCCCAAGTGAGACGTTGAATTATATTATAAAGGTGACACAGCTTTTTTTACAAAAGCTGTCAAGAAAAGCCTTATCAAATTAATTCAAACAGGAAACGCCAAAAAATTGGATAGATAGACAAGTTAAATATCGTTGGTTCAAGCTTATTTTCTTCTCCAAAGAAAATGAGGATTAGATTGCACAAAATATCTTATAAAATGATATCTTGAAGGGATACGCTCATAAGAGATGAAATCAAGAATCGATTTT
The DNA here is from genome assembly GCF_051122295.1 of Plectrocnemia conspersa. Lineage (NCBI taxonomy): Eukaryota > Metazoa > Arthropoda > Insecta > Trichoptera > Polycentropodidae > Plectrocnemia > Plectrocnemia conspersa. Next base: position 8,904,133 of record NW_028277169.1, read on the forward strand.
ACCATTAACCCTGCTGAATCCACGTACGACTAGTCGTCGTTTAAACTGCATGGATAAACTTTAATGATCAAAACGATCCCTAACATTTTAATGAAAACTTCATTGCTTAATTTGGATTACTTACATTCAGATCGTTTCACTGCATTATGGTTCTTTGAGCGCTAAAAAGCGTACAAGATCTCCTAATTGGCGATCGTTGAACTTCTATATTCGTTTGTGACTATCATCCCTTTTGTAATATATTTTCGTATTCATTGGGTCATGTAAATTTATATTGTTATGACAAAAATTAAATTTACCCTTAAAGTTAAAATCGAATTTACCGTATGCTGAAAACATATATTTGATTTATGAAAACGAACTTTTGACTTTTCTTTGTCTTGTATTTGTTTTTATTATTTTTTACCTTTGATGAAAATAAGGCATTTATTGCTTGTAGAACTTGATGGTACGATTTTTTATTTGTAAATAAAAAGTGTTTATTATTATTAAAAAAAAATTGTTTCACGCTTGTGTCGATTCTACGTAAGCGCCAATGGATTTAAGTTTAGGTGCACTTGTGTGTTTCGTGTAAATGTTTCAGACAGATTTAAAAAGCGGGGTAAATCTGTACCAACTGAGTAACTCAATCAGACCTACACGTAAGAATCGGTGACATCTAATTATTAATTATAAATTATTATGTACTATACAATTTATAAGCAATAGAGACCATCTCTTTTAAATAATAACCCATTTTTATAAATAAAAATTCGAGTGGCGCTGCAGGGGCTTGAACTCGTTACTAATCTGAGACGTTGCGGATTACGCTATTCCGCAAATCTTTTAAATTGTTTGCTATGCATCGATTGTGAGTTTATATATAATATATAAAACTTATTGATTACTAAGCCGATATAAACTCAAAAATATAATGTAGAATCCATACGGTATTATGAGTTATCATTTTTGTTACAAAACTGTTTTTTTTGACGCGTGTCAAGTGAGTACATTAATATTTATTTATTTAATAACCAAGACAGTGTTTAATAAATTATTTTTTTATAATATAAAAGTTTAAGAAATTGAAATAATTTATACAGTTTCACACAATTAGCAATATCATTCATAAATAAAATTAATAAATATTTTTTTGTCATTTGAACAATCACATAAAAAACTGCAGTTAAAATCAAAGAAATATAAACCAGGGCACAAAACTGACATTTTAATTAATGTAATACATTCTATATAACATAATAAATAATATATCTCAATTAAAAAATTGAGTGTTTTATTAGAACAACAATGTTAAATCATAAATAATTTTGCTGAAAATTTCTAAGAAATCGTAAAATAAAATATTATATCAATTCTATTTAAAATGAGCCTGTAAATTTACATATAAATTGAGCGTTCTCATATTTCTAGCTAAAAATAATTGCAAATTTGTTGTTAATTATTAACTTCAATATTTATATTACGTTTTTGTTTTATTTGTACTACGCCCTTTGATGAAAACAAACAAATTTATACAACCACACACATTTTTTTGAGTTTGTCGTTGAAATAAAACGGGTCAAAACCATATGTTTGTTTTACGTTACCATACAACTGTTGATAAATAAAAGCCTTTTCCTTACCAATTATTAAAATACGATTTGTTTACTTGCCATTTAACCAATTCACAAAAATGTATCTGCTCCGCTTGATTTAATTAAATTCCATTAAATTATTCCCAATTAATCATTATGTTTGCGATTTTCTTTGTTAATGACAAGGCAGCCTATTTCGTATAATTTATCATTAATATAATAGGATTTAGAACTTACTACAAGGGTTATAAATGAATAATTACCAAATCACAAAAATCCTTAAAGCTTTTAACCTTTACTGTTTATTTTCATACAAAAATTTAAAATGTTTATTGTTGATTTTATAAGAATGTTTTACATACATAGGTTTTGTATTTTTATAATATAAAAAAATATAATATACTATTAACGAGTTCTTAAACTTATACATTAACAATAATTATCTAATCTTATACATAAACATGTGTATTATATAATCATATAAAAAAAAGAATTAAAAATAAATTGCAATATCGACAGTCTTTTGATGTACGAATATATTTTTAATTAAGCCCTCTTAAATAATTAACTAGCTATTAGCTGTCGTAAATATTTTATAGATGTACTAAATTTTTACCGTTACACATTAAAAATCCCATAAATAATCAATACTTTATGCGTCTAATAAAACTGATTAACTTTTTATCATTGATGAAACTGTATTATTATAAAAATAAAATGGTATTGTATTTTTTTACTTTATTCGACGCTTATTTTAGTGGCAGATGGATTGACATCCAATGTGTCTTGATTGAATACTTTGAAAAGTTTCTTTTTAAAATATTGAAAAACTTGTAAAAAGTTTTGAGACTATATTATTTCTATGTAAATTATTTCACAGATATTTCTTTGCAAATATGAATTTCAAAGCGATTATAAATTGATTTTTAAAACGAAATGGAGTCATATACTTTTGATTAGACCTTTTTGTTCAAAATTTAATTAAAAGGTTAAAACGTTTCATTGCTAAAAAAATCCATAATTTATTCTTAAAAATACATACGTATTTAAATAAAGTATATCTAAGATATAATTATGTGACATAGACACCAATCTTAACAACTTCTTAAAAAACAGATTTTTCATTATATTCTTAGAAAGTGGGTACAAATTAAACTCCAAACGAATCTATAATGCTTGACTATAAATATTGATTAATGAATCGAGTTATTTTATATTATTTTTTACAACAATAAGAAACAATCGTGTAGTATGTCTGAAAAAACATAATTGTAGTTCAAAAAAAGGCTTATTATTAGCTTAGTCAGATTCTATGAACTGTGTTTAAATCGAGTGGTATTTTTATTGCATATTTGGTTCCAGTTATCTGATAAAACATTACCATATTTCTAAGCATTTTATGATTTTTTTTATTTAACAATGTGTTTTCATTTTGAGAATAAGATATTAAAACCTTTGATTCGATTAATCATGATCGTTTCTCAAAGCTTCTTATAATATATATCGTGTTCAGTAAAGCGAAATAATTTCTCATCTGAGAATTGGCTTACTTGAGTCTTGTTATATTAAACTACAAAAAAGCTTTTTTTACTTATTAGTATTGCCCTTATATTTAGACTTCTATATATTAAAATTTAAAATTAAGAAAGTGAGTCTGTGCATCAAAAATAAATAGCATCATCAGTCTTTTTGAGCAATTTACATATTCTTAAAGATAGTCTATTCAATCTTTAAATTATTTATTTGCTTATAAGCAATGTATCAAATAGTAGATACTAAATCTAATACTTTGAATTTTGAACGAAGTCATTCATTGAGTGATAATACATAATTTTGAGACAATAAAACCTGATTTTGCTTTGATAAAACTTATTCGGTACAAATTATGTCGTAACATATTTTATTCCTGAATTGAAGCTTTGTAAATATAAATATTTATCTGACAAATTAGCAGCCTTTCAGTATTTAAAATTATATATATATTTTATTATTAAAATATGTATATATTTTATTACGGAATTCTAACGACCCGGCGAGATAAAAAATGCATCACTAAAAAGTTTGTATGTCACCCAAACAGCCGAATTGCATTCCAAAGCTCACCACTAAAAGAGACAAGTCAGATTTGCAGTTGATATGCCTGAAATTAAAGACGAGGAGGTAAGGCTTACCGCCGGGGCTCCGCCCGTGGCCTGCCTTGGGAGACTTTCAGAGCTAAATCTAACTTTTTTAACCCAAGGGCTCCTTAAATGTTCAAACTAGGCCCTCTGCTTTTCGCGGTATTTATTAATGACATAAATACGGCAGCAATATTTTTTTTTCGGTATGAATTTGATTTAAAATTGTTTAAATGCCTTTGATCTGTGGCGGACTTCTTCGTCTTACATAGTAATTTATATTCCGTCAATCCTTTGCCATTTAAAGTCAGAAATTGCCATATTACAATGCTTTGATTTTATATTTATTTTATAATTAGTTACTGCTCACAATTAAATAAAAATTTTAAATTTAATTTTTTTTTAACATTAGCATACATATGTTACCAGACGCATTAAATGCGATAGCTAATTTTTTTTATTATTTAACAGGTTAATCAAGTACCAAACGATAATCAAATCACTGTACACAATACAACTTATGAGTAATGACAAATACATTCTACTTACTATCGAAAGACGTGCTTTCAACTTGACTTTATATAGTTTTAACAAGTTTGTCACACAGTGTTTCACAAGTAGTTATAGTTACCCCCAAACATCCGTCCAACTCTAAATCTGGCAAACAATATCTTTGTTTGTCTTAATTGAATTAATAGTAACATTCACCTCGTTCTTATTGCGTTTCTAGAAGTGTCAGTTTATTTTTAATATTTTAAAATAATTCCATTATTGATTGTTTAAAATCATTGATAGTTGTATTAAAACTTCATTTATTTAAAAAAATATAATAAATAGCATGAATTGTAATGAATACTAAGAATAAGTCGTCCCAAGTCTAAAGCAAATTATTATTTAAATTGGGATGCTATTAGGCTGCAATAGTCAAGTCCTGTTTTTCTACTACATATCTTTACTCATAGAAGGAAATAAATGTTTTTCTATCTTCTTCTCTCATCGGCTCAGAATCCAATTATAAATAATGTGGCGTTAACATAAAAAGCTTTAAATAAAAAATGTAGAAGGTTAACACTTAGGTTATCCAACCAAAAATTACGATTTTGTGAAAAAGGAAATAGCAGCACGATTTGACAAAAGGTCTAGTAACGATAATATAATACCTAATACCACACTTGCGTAACTGAACAAACACCCTCTTAGCACGATCGTGAACCGCTTGTAATGACCATAAAAACAACCCTTTGTGCGTAAATATACAATAGACAATGCGTCTAACCTGTGTAAAAACCGCTATTGCTCCTTTGAAATATACTTATTTAATATATAAACATATCAAGTTAATCAAATATGCAAACCATGTAATTTTCCAACTAATTTCTGCAACTGTAAGTATAATAAATCTGACACATTGTCACATCAGGAGATGATCAAGAAATTAAAGATAAGAGGGTCAGACACAATCAGTTGCATCGAGAGCAGACAAGCACACGATTCAAGGCGGCAGACAACCAGACCGAGACCGAGAACAAATAATAACAACAAACACGAGAGACCTCAGTGAATCATTTCAGATGACATTAATTAGTCCATAAAATAATTACAATTAAACACTTTTTCTACAATTCAACTAATTAAACTCTTTTCCAACGTCTTTTTTCACTGCAAATGCACACCCTTTCGGCCTCAAGCGGTATTTTAAAAGATTTAATATAAACCGAAACAATAGATCAAGTGTCCTTAAAATCCAGAGTTCAAATTTCATATTTATTTTTATTAAATCTACCGTTGTAACCTGATAGGCGTAAACCCAATGCGTTACAACAGACAAATCTGTACCAACGGAATTAGTCAATCAGACATAATGAATACCTATAATATAAGTATTAATCACCAGACTGAAATTCTGGGAATCGGTGACGTTTATATTATTAATTATAAATTAGATTTACTATTCAATTTATAATCAATAGATGTCACTGCAGCTGGGGACAGTCTTTTTAATAATAGCACCTTTTATAAATCAAAATTCGGTGTAGCTGTCGGGGCTCGAACCTGCAACTTGAGAGTTGCTAATCTGATACGTTGCAGACTACGCTATTCCGTCCTTATGAAAGTGTTTTTTTTTATTCCTTAATGTAATTAATTTATTTTATTAATATATCTGATAATTTAAGAAATTTAGTTAGTTTGTGCATAGTTAAATTTATTGACTGTAAGCTATAATAATAGTTTATAATAAAAAAATATTTAAAAATATTAGATTTGGATCTTATTTTTGTGTCTTATTATTTATTTGAATGTGTCTATAATATCTAACACTATTGTAACGCATCGGTCAATCGCATCTCATGTTACAACAAAATATTAAAATAAATATAAAAATAAACAATATTTGAGGTCTATCTGGTATTTTTTTTTTCAATTATCGTGTGGTAAAATGTCATTGTAAATAAAACAGAAAAGATCATCATTTTTTTCTAAATTTGTGCTAAAGTATTACATAACATTAATACTAATTCAAAAATATTTAACATTATAAATAAAATATATACTAAATTTCGCTTACTGCCTATTATTTTAACAATAATTTCCACTGCGCATGACACAAACGTCAGAGGAAAACTAAACACACGAAGACTCGATAATTAAGGTCGATGTCCTGTATAATTGCTTTCACATCTTAGCAGTATATTTATACATTAAGCTTTTTGATCCTTTTCACTGTACGAAATACACATTTCACAAAGCTTAACAGCAACTGAAACTTTTTCTATATTACAACGCGATCTTTCAGAGCTTTTCTAAATAACAATTTCTAGATCAAAGTTTGAACGACTGCTTCAAAGACTTAGTATTCTTATTGGATGACAACATACAAAAGGCGTGTCTTATGACCTTTGCTTACTCTCTAAATGAAATAAAAATTATAGCTGTACTCAAAAAATCACAAAAAAAATCGTTTTGTTTTATACCATCGTATATATTTAATGACATTTTTAATATACAAAACGTCTTCGGTTAAGAATCGTTTATCAAAGTAACTGGCTTCTCCGTATATTTATATCATTAATTTTGTCCCTTGCCAAGGTTCAATTAACTGATTGGTGATTCAACAATTGTGTCTTAAACATTAACCGTTTAGTTACTGCATACCTATTAAATATATACGTATATATTGTATGTATACTTCTAAAAATGTAATATTCTTAAATTTGACATTACAACAGATGTCACTATATTAGTTTCATAATTTTCGATATTCTGGACGTCTGATATTACAGTACATCTTCAAACTTTACACCTGTGCCTTTCTTAATATATTCGCTCTCCCGAAAAATAAGAGAGAGATACAAATGTATTACTTTATCATAATAATTCGTAAGAAACGGCCATATCTTTGATCAATCGCAAATGAAAAACCATTCAATACAATTAATTAAAGTAATTTCTGATAAATATTTAATATTAGAATACATTTTCTAACAAAAATTTTATAAATATCGAAAAGGTCAGTCATTTTTTAGAGATAATTAATGTATTTTAGATATTTACATGTAGTGTATAAATCATATATATATATATATATTATATATACTGACAATAGTCACTAATTACAGTTTTTTATGAAATTGATACCTACAAAAAAATATAATTTTTGTCAGACATACAGCAGCTTGCTTCAGAAATTTTATAGATGTTTAACCCTTTCAGACCTGGTGTTCATAATTATGTACATCAAGTTCATTATTTTTTTTTATGAACTTGGATCGATATTTTTTATTCACACCTAATTTTTTTAAGTCTGGCAACATTCATTAACCTTACTTAAAATTTACGTCAGCGTGTGTCGAGTTGTTCCTGAGATATTCGGTAAATTAAGACATCATGGCCGAGAAATTTTCAAAAGTACAAGGTAAGTGTATTTAAATTGATTTTTTTCACAGAACTTATAATCAAAGTTTTAAAATATTTACATATAATAATGTAGAAAGATTACAGTTGATTTATTATTATTATTTTTTGTTTCCTAAAAACATTTTTTTTTAATTTACGATCAATTAAAAATGATGTACATAATTATGTACAAATAGTCCCCATGGTTGCAATATAAGAATTAATATATTTTCGATAATGTTTTTTTTTGTACTACTCAATCGTAAATTATGCACTATAAATAATCAATTACTTATAAAAATAGCTATTTAAATATTTTTAGAAAGAATCTACGACCCTACAAACGAAAAGGATATGGAGGAAGTTTACGAATTACTTGAAGATTCTGATTTTGGACTAGATGATGACGAATTCGAAGACATGGACACTGAATATGAGGCTACATCAAATATAATAAGAGTAGGTGCTGATCGCATGGATGCAAATAATATTCCAGCAGATAGACACGACATTGAAATTAGTAACACTGAAGATAACGAGTTGATAACTAACAAACAAAATATTAAATGGCGGCGTAGAAATTTTGAAAATCCAAACATAACTTGGACTGATAAAACGAACTTGAATTATACTGATATATTGGATCCGATAAATTATTTCAATAAATATATAAATGAAGAGGATTTTGAAAAAATGGCCGAATTTACAAATTTATTTGCAATTCAAAAAAATTGTAATAATTATAAAATGTCAGATAAAAATGAAATGAAAACACTTTTTGGACTACATATAGCAATAGGAACTTTAAAGTTGCCTCGAGTACGTCTGTTTTGGGATAGATCTCTTGGTATTAATTTATTTATTGATTCAATGTCAAGGGATAGATTTTTCCAATTGAGGAGTAATTTACATCTTGTAAATAATTTAGAAATACCTGCAAATAATATTGATAAACTTTATAAAGTACGTCCAATATATAATTCAATTAGAAAACGTTGTCTTGATTTACAAAAGGAAGAAAATTTATGCGTTGATGAGCAGATCGTGCCTTTTAGAGGGCAACTCTCAATAAAGCAGTATATAAAAGGAAAACCGTCACCATGGGGAATAAAAATTTTTGTTCTTTGTGGAAAATCAGGACAGATGTACGATTTTATTATTTACCAAGGTAATACGACGGAGTTAAACTGCAACAAAATAAAACTCTATGGTTTAGGAGCATCGGTCGTGCTTCATCTAACAGAGAGTATTCAACAGGAAGGGCATAAATTATATTATGATAATTATTTCTCTTCATTCGATTTATTAAAAACATTATACCGCCGTAAAATATACGCTGCAGGAACAATACGAGTTAACAGGTTTGCTAATCCTCCATTACGATCCGACAAAGATATGAAAAAAGAAACGAGAGGATGTAGCGATGAAGTTACAAGCATAGATGGTGAAGTAGTTTTAGTCAAATGGCTGGATAGCCGTGCAGTTACACTCGCATCAAATTTCGTTGGAACTGGTGCAATTGATGAAGTTGAACGTTGGGAGAAAAAAGAAAAAAAATACATCAAAGTAAAACGTCCTGAAATTGTAAAGCTATACAATCAATCGATGGGAGGCGTCGATCTTTTAGATCAATTGATAGGGCTTTACCGAATATCTATTAGATCGAGGAAGTGGACCCTTCGATTAATTTTTCATGCGGTGGACTTGGCAATTGTAAATAGTTGGTTAGAATATAGATGTGCAATGAGAAAATTAGATATACCACATAAAAAACAATTAGATTTATTACATTTTCGGATGCGTCTTTCTGAAAGTCTTGTAAAGATGGGCAAATCTAATATTTTATCTAATAGAGGGAGACCAAGCAAAAGTTCGCCATCACCATTAGCAAAGCGATTAAAATTTGGTCAGGAAGTATATACGTCCTATATCGGAAATACGATATGACATGACAGACCACATGCCATTTCTCGATAATAACAAAGAGGGAAAAAGATGCAAAAATAACTGCAATAAGAGGATATTGTGATAAATGTAAAGTACATTTACGTCTCACAAAAAAACAAAATTGTTTCGCCTCGTACCACCGCAAGTAAAAAGTTTTATTTTATTATCAATATGTTTTAAAAATAAGTTTTTAATTGTATTATAGTATAAGCTATAAAAATTATGTCTGTGTGGAATTTATTTCATTTAATTATTAAAAAAAAACTGCATCGATTTCATTACATTGTGACGCTTGAGACGGTTTGTACATAATTATGTACATATTTTTTTTTATAGTAAATATGAGAATAGAAAATTTATTTTAATGTTTTTATTTTCCTTAAACCTAAATGAACCCAAATATATCAAAAAATATTTTTTATCGCACTTAACAATAAATCAGGTCTGAAGGGGTTAACAAAATCTTTTTCAAATGCTTTTATAGAATTATTATATCTCAGCAATGTCACAATGACTTTTGTCAGTAGATAGACGGTATATTGTAAGATGTTTGGCAGTTTTCTTTGCAGTTCTTTTTGTCAATAATAATAGAGCTTGCGGATCTTAATATATAATAATATAACAGAAATAAATAAATTTTATATTGTATTTTTTTTTTAATTAAATAAACTTGATTGATGTCCTCAAAAGAAATAATATGGTGACGTTAAAATCTTTACATTTTAAATTATTTATATTTATCTAAAATACTCTAAATGTTAGTATTTTTTTTATATTCCGTCTTTTTGTTTGTTGAAGTCATCTGAGCTTTTTAAGCCGATTTTCTAAAAGAGAGTGTAAATATTTCATTTTCGCTTGTAAGCCTATTTTTATTGCGGTATATGGTAAACTTATTTCTCGAGGTTCTGAAACCATTCTGAAACCAAGTCCATTGCCGAAGACGCAAAATTTTTATTTATATTATTCGATGGTAAATTAATTCAACGTACTGCATATTTTTTAATTTTTCGATAACCATTTTTGGTAATGTAAAATAAATCGAATGAAAAATTTTTCTAACAAATTATGCTTCTATCGTTAAAAGTCCAAAGCGGCCTATCAATGGCAGTCTTTCGTTTATCCTTGAGAAATCTAGTATTAAAACAACAATATTTTAAAAAACGCAATTGATATAAAATATTAAAGATATGTTACAATTTTTCTAAATATATTTTTAATATAATTAATTTTCAAGATAATAGTAAATCTCGTATAAAGTTGATTTTAAGCATTTGATTGTTTTTGTTTAGTGTAGTTTGTTTTTTACCGCGAAAGCCGCTTCTATATATTCTCTGTTCTGTGGCTACGTCGAACGCATTCCCACTCCCCAAATTGCAGGTAGCACGAATGCAGCGATCTTGTATATTCGTGTCTGGTGTGTCTCTTCTTGACTTATTTATATGAATTGCTACAAATGTTACAGACATTTCATAAAACGAATTTATACTGATTTAAAAAAAAATAAGATTTGCGAAATATTTTTACTGAAAGTATTTAAAATCACCTGTTTTGAATTTTAATGAATATAAGTATGTTATAAATAAATCAAATAATATTTTATTTAATAAGCGTATTTTAATAAAAAATATATATAAGATGCAGAATAGAAGGCAACCCTAAACTACAAATATACCTAAACTTTAATAAGAAAGAAAGTTAATTTTTAAAAAAATGGCAATACTCAAGATAACCCATTAAAAAAATAAAACTAAATTATACAATAAAATAACTGAAAATCCTCATGAAAACAGAAAAAATTACTAGTCTTATGCCAACAGAAGCTACGGACAACTCTTTATGCAAAAAAACGTCACCAATTCATATTACTGATCAGGCTATAGAAAACAATGAAAAATCTAAACCATTTACTGAACATCAATAAGAAATCTTTCTCTCAGTGCAACGACTTACCTGATATGTAAAAAAAATGACGAATAAACTTACGGACCTTAGGTCTGTGGTGTTTTCTATAGGTCAAATATTCAATAATAAAGTGCTCCATATACTACAAAAATTAAAGCTCCTTTATATATTGCAAACAAGTACATTGGCAGTAACTGCAAGTATGAAACTATTATATATAAAAAAAAATAAAAGTAAACTAGTTAAGGAACCATCAAAATGTAAAAAAACTTAACCGTATAAATACATTGTAACAAACGCACAGCAACATATATTTAAGATATATCAAGACTAAACCACAAACATATTAAAAATGAATAGAACAGGTAGAAGAAGATTCCACTGGGTACCTTCCAGCGTTTTATTCTCTTTCAATTGTATTATTATTATAACAAAGGATCCACATGAACATCAAATTGTATCTTTATCGTAAAATAAAATATTTTATCGAAACGTTGTATTAATATCGCTGACGCAAAAAAGCAGGCGAAAAAAAGCGTTAACATCTTTATTTTATAATGGACTTTCGTCTATATATTCTATAACACAAATATATCCAATTCAAGGAAGAGATATGAATAATTTGAAGTAGAGCCGTCAGCATTATCTAAAAGTATGTAAATGTTTTACCCACGATATTCATGTATGGTTTAAAAACTCACTTCTAGGAATGTATACAACATTTGCTCGATATTAATGACTCCTAAATACGAATACTATTAATATTTGCTATATTAAGCCGCTCATGATAACATTAAATACAATTAAGAGTAATTTTGTGTGATTTTAATATATATTTTTATTTACCTATATAGTCATGTTTCTAAATAGCTATTATTGTGTAGATATTTTATTCATGAACGGTATACGAAAGCTCCTTAAGATTTTCATGACAATCGCAATCGAAAAACCCATCTTGAGCCATGGTAAAAAACCTTTTTACAATCACAGTAAATTAAATTTGTAAAACGCACACTTTGTCTTTAAACGTTGAACTGTTTTATAACAAAACTTTTTTTATGCGTGTAAAAAAGGTTGAAGATAAATTTTTAACGACTTTTTCAATCTTCAAACAATTTAATTATTGACAAGATCAAAGACTCGCTGATAGCATGTTTATATAAACATTACTTTAAGAGGCTTAACTTATATATAATTTTCGACGTGAATTAAATTTCTAATAAGATTCACAATATATGCAAAGTTATTTATATTCGTGGATTTAAACGACCCTTAGAATATTTTGTCATGTACAACCTTCTCGGGTGGATATAAATAACTAAAGGTTAGGTCTCCCGCTTTATGAATAATTAAAATTCAGTATCAAACAAGTTTTTCGAAAAATATCATTTTGCTTTGTTATTGTGTACGCGTAAAAGGCAATATTTACCTTCCGCTGTAATAAATTTTCCATTCATTTTTTTGCGCAAAAATATATATGTACTTCCTTTCCCTTCTCAATATGAATCACCATTTAGCGAATTGCTTTCTGTTTTGTCTTCGTACTAGGTATATTTATCATATTTCCAGCCGATTTTCGATAAGAAAAAATTGGCTATTTAAGATAATAAAAAAAAATAGCAAACTTAAATTTGTTTGTACAATGTTTTAGTATGAGTTTTAGAATGCAAATATTATATTTTTAGAATGTTTTATTTAATATAAACTCTAGACTATTTATTTGTAGGTATATTTTATTTTGAGACATAAAAAAATATTTAATTTTTTTGCACTTACATGAAGTTGAAAATATATTATATTAAATATAAAAATGTAGGTGCCGATTTATTTGTCAACGCACAAAGTAACAACACTGATGTGGCGGCGGCGAGAGCAAAACTTTCTCTGGCGACCACGACGGTAGATCCTTCATATCATATTTACCAAGAACATATATAATAATTCAATAAAATACTACTGCAGTAGCCCACTTTATGTATAATTGTTACGTGTCACGATACGTCTGCCAAAAGAAACTTTAATACCATTACACTTTAATTTATAATATTATACGATTTCAAATTCTTTGCTTTATTGCCTTAAACTTTGACTCAGAATTTAATATTAAATATTTTTTTAATTATAGAAAAATATAATATACTATCTATAAGAAAAAATAAAAATTATTACACATCAATCTATAAAGTTATGTTTCTGATTTTTTTTCTCTGCCAAACGGCATATAACGTACAGAAGAAGGCTCACGTCTTCTAAAACGGTACCGGGGCTTCGCCCTTGGTTGGTCAGGTGCACGCAAAAGACTATTGATTTCACTTAATACTGCTTCATTGGATTTATACACCGAGAGCTGCACCACTACTTCCTACAGCACTAAAGTGCTTCACTAATTACAGCTCCAAATTCTCAGTGGCGAAATAACTATTTTTATTTATAATATATTATATATATATATATATATATATATATATATATATATATATATATATATATATATATATATATATATATATATATATATATATATATATATATATATATATATATATATATATATATATATATATATATATATATATATATATATATATATATATATATATATATATATATATATATATATATATATAATAATAAATGTGACTTTTAATTATATATTTTTTTTCTTAACTTTCAAGTCTAAATTTCATCATATTTGGCAGCCACATACATACTAGGATAGTGGTGACATCCGACGTGATAAAAATAGCTAATTATTAAAAAGAAAAAATTCATTAAAGAATGAAAATTAATTTTAAGGCGTATGAGCCAAACATGACTTGAATCCATTTTAGCCCGACTGAACGAGAAAAGCGATATTTTAACAGATTTTGACTCCTAAAGACATATCGTTGACCCAATAATAGACGAGCGCATTGAGTATCCTTAAATATCGTCATAGTCCGCTGACTTAACTCTACAGACTCAAAAATTCAGCTGTTGTGTGAATCTTCACCAATGTGAAGAAGGATCTAAAGGACACAATTTGTTTGTAATTTAATATAACTGTCAAGTGAGACTGTGGCGACAATAGGGATAAAAAAATAAAAACTGATACAAGTAAAAATGCTAGCTTGTTGATTGAAATATAAATAGATCATCAAGATCTATCAAGTTTTGGTTTTAAAAAATTAAAAAAATACTACTGGTATTAAATATTGTTATACCGGTATTATTGCCGATATCGGTACTACCGGTATTTCAAACCCTATATATATAGATTGTAAAGGTATTTAATAAATGTTTACTATGACATACCTCTTTGATTTAAACAAACCATAGCGTTTAGCCAAAAAAATAGAGTAGACTCTAAATGTTGACCCATGATCAACTGTTCAGCGTGGCTCTCAACTGTTGCTAATCCTGGCGCTTGGCAAATAAATGGAATTTTTATAAAATGTGATTAGATAATTTTACTATATTTCTTCTTATAATTTCTCTCTTTAAATTCGTTCCAAGAAACATTGTTACTAAATTCAAAAGTAGTGTTGAACGGTCGCCAGTTATAAAGTAGTTTGTGTGTCACTATTTATTAAATAAAATAAAAATTCTCAGAATCGAACTTAATTGCATACGTAAATATAAAGCAGACATTATGTGAATCACACAACATTTAGCGTATTTTAAAACAAAAGTTTCACTAGAAGGAGCATGAATTTTATTTTTTGTGTATGAGCTCATTATACATCTGTGTTTTACGTATTTTCAAACATAACACAAAAAGTGTGGAGTTTAGTAAAAAGCTGCCGATGAAGCTTTCTCAAAATTTATCACAAATAAACATCTCCATTGTTTAAACTTTATTTCGTTCACTTTAATTGCGTTATGTAATCTGAATATTTTAAAATTCATCAAATTAAAATTTGGGGTGAAAGTTCTATTCAAACTGAATTAAGAGGCAAAGGGGAAGTTCTAATGGGTAAATTACGCACGTAGTACTATTTTAGAAACAAAGGAGGACATCTGTTATGATTAGTTTAATTACAAGAACGGTGTACTGAATACATGTCTCAATAATCATACATTACAATAAAAGCTTTATTACAATTCCAAATATTATTTATTACCAAAGACACAATTATACATTTATTAACAAACATGTAATTTAAAATAATTCCACAGATTTATAAAAATAAATACATACATTAATTAAATACAAAAATAGAACTGCACAACATTTTTGTTTCAATTATAATTTCATCTTATTTTTGCGTTAATGTATTTTTGGTTAGACAAATAATCATAAGCCATTTTAATGGATATTTTATAAATAATTAAAATGTATGTACTATGTTGCATAATGCAATTTTAAATTATGAAATAAGCTCTTTTTCTTATTTTAGTATTAAAATTGCTCATTTAAAATACTCAGTATATTTTCTTCTGTATATATCATAAATATTATTTAAATATTTTTAAAACCGTAATTTAATTTTATATTGTATTATATTTTAACACAGATTAAATTATCTTATCTTTATGTACAACCATATGTATATCACCATTCAATAAAATCATTGTTTCCAGAAAACCTACCTATGGTTATAAAAATATTACCATATCTATAGCCAGCTTTACGATTAAATCTTTGCGTAAATAACATGCTGCGAATAATAAAATATAATACATACAGCTGTATGGTGAAGTAGTCATACAAAATATAAAATCTACTAGAATATAGAACTATACAAAATTTTGGGTAAATAATACTGAGTATTTTTATAACGATTTTTAAACAACAAAAAAATACCATATTTTGCTTAAAAATACATAATTTTAATCTCAAAATTGTATTACGTATCTTAGTGTGACATTCATATTAGGTCAACAAAATATAAAAATATCAATATTGTACTTACAAAGGATATAATATTACGAATCACGATTTTGATTAACTAACCACCAAAAATATCTATCGAAGTACATTATAAGAAGCTTTACTATCGCATATTCTAATTTTCTGCAACTAATTTGACCAAAAAAAAAACAATTTTTACAGCTCACAAAATAAGAAACTCGCTAAAAGCTAACGCCATATTCGACAAAAAAAATACATAAACACTGACCCCTAAAATCTAGACATTTACAGCTTAAATAAGCATAGAATTTTACATTTAAATTAAATTATTATATTTCTTGTCAAAAAAGGTACAAATTTTTTATTCAGTATAAATAACATTTATATTTTTATTTATTGTATACTTTTATAGTATGTAAAATATCATCTAAAAGCGATTCTTGGAATCGTTTTAATATTAAACTTTGCCATAAAGTCTTGCGCAAACAACACAAAATGTATTATAAAAATATGTTTATTGTAGAGAAAACACCCTTTTATCCGTTGGTTCGCTTAAAGTGCCTAATTAATTCTCAGCCTGTGTTATACGTGTCAGAGCTCGTCGGTGCTATAGAGCTACAGGGTGCTCTAGTAGAATGCGTGGAGCTGCGTCGCAACAAAGACGGCAATTGATTGTTGGAATTTTGTTTATAGAGCAATTTTTGCTTTTTTTGCGATGCTCTGCAATTGCAAAACAACAGTTCGCGCATGCCCTTTCGGAAGTTCCTAGATAAGAACGCGTACAATAACGGGTTTATGGCTGAATTGAAGTATGTTACCAAAAACGTGAGGGGAGTGAACAGGGTGCTAAAATTCGAACCACCCTGATAGTTGCTTGACCAATACTGCCACATTTTTCGAGCATGGAATGGTAAATTGCATACGGCAAAGGTTAAAACGACCGCAATAAGCATTCTTATCACTCCTTTTCTGGCCCTCAGAACATTTTTGGATAGATGAGTGAACTGCTGGAATTGACAGGGTCCACCCCTATTCCGCCAAGTCATAGCTGTCGGCTTCAGTTGGCTGTTTATCTTGAGCTGAAAAATATATGATTAATTGGAAGTCTATAACTCTAAAAAAAATATTAATTTTAAAAATATATAAGAACCATCTTGACATCTTGACCTAACAGAGTATCACAATGCGTCACAATGGTCAAAAAACTACAATTATTTTTTAAAAAAGTCCTGATATATTAAAATTAAATAAAACAAACTGAACCAGCTTATTGTAGCTGACAATAAAAAGATCAATGAACAATATCAGTATATTAAGGAGCCCGATGGCGAAAACCATTGAGCCTCATTTACGTTTAGAGAGAATCAAACTTTCGCTCAACAGTGATTTCGAGATCTTTAATCAAACTTTTTCTATCCAAAACATAGAAATAATCTCATGGCAAATGAACTCGAGAAAATGACATAATATGACACATTCATACACTTAAAGACAGACAGTTGAGAATAAAATTAGAGAGAAGAAGTCCGCAATAGATCATATGCATCTAAATAATTATAAATCAGCTGCACACATAAAAAAAATGATTTATAACTGACTTATTTATGTTATTAATAAATAACGTAATGTGTAGAGGTCCCAGACTGAAACCTTGAGGTACCCCTGAACTATTCTTTTTTTTTACAAACTTTCTGCGATCGCTTAAATAACTTAAAAATTATTAATTTAAATCATCTGAGCAATTAAGGTCCACATTTATTTTTTACCACTAATCATAACAAACTTTGTCGAAGGCCTTCTCAAAATCCGAATATACGACGTATACATATATTTACGCAACGAGAGTTTTTGTGAATTTAAATAAAAGACAAACACAAGTTGATATCAGATTAATAAAAAACTCTTAATTAAAAAAAGTCTAGTAATAAATGTAATATTTAAAACAATATTTTTTAAATTAATATAATTAATTAATAGTATTAATAAATTTAACTCTGTCAAAATAAAAATTATTTCATATAATATACAGCAATAGATTTTTTTTACTCAATGATCAGTAGATTTATATTAAATTATTAATTATTATGATTATAAATTATTTTCAATAAATTGTTTAATATATTCAATAAAAATAGCTTGTACTTGGGGCAACACTTAAACTAACTTGCAGCTTAAATTCAGGGATCGTCAAGTGATCCATATACTTTATATAAAATAATATTTCTTAAATTATTATCAATTAAATTCCATTCAATTATAAAAATAAAATTTTAATACGAAAAACTTTAATGAAATAAATATAATTTTTTTTAAATATTCAATATTTTTTAAATTATTATAATATTACTAATAGTATTAATAAATTTAACTCTGTCAAAATAAATTTGATTTCATATAATATATACATATAGATTTTTTTTATATTTAATGAGCAATAAATCATTTAATTAAATATATTAAATAAAAATAGCTTGGACTTGGGGCAACAATTAAACTTATTATAATTGCAGTTTAAATTTAGGGTTCATTAATTAATTTACTTAGTTTAAAAAGGGAAACTTTTATTTAATTCATTAACTTGTTTCTGTTTATTGCATTAGCGTTAGAAATAAAAATAGAAACAGTGAAAAAATATATATAAAAGGCCATCTGATGTTACTATCGATCAGGCGCGTACGGTGAGATACTTTCCCTTTCGCTCGCTCTCGTGCTAAGTGACGAGAGTGAGTGAGATATAAGGGTCTGCTATCGATAAAAATTTAAATACGCGTTTTTAAATTAAAATTATTACCGAAAAATTAAAATCAGGAACCGAAAAATGCACGTCATGTTTAATCAAATTTTAATGCTCTCTTTCTTCAATTAAAACGGTATTGTCCACCATGATTTATTACAATCGTATTATTTTTTTAGTTAAGCGCTTTATGCGTAAAATAATATGAAGAAGTCAACCAGAATTCTTGGCAAACAAATCATTGATTTTACACCGCGTAATGAATCGACTTTGAACGGCTTTTTTGACCCCATTAAATGAGACGGAGGTGCAAAGAATCTTGGTGGATAAGTCATAGAATCTTCAATAAGAAATGACAAAAAATTAAATATAAATCCTAGGCGTAATTGAAGCAAGATCAAAATATATTGAAAAAAAGGATATATAATATATAGTTCAGGACATACAAACAACAAACATGTTAAAAATTGTATACTATTATCTGGACTATTTATAATGATACAAATAATGTATATTAAATTTATGTTAGGCATATGCTCCTACAGCTGATAAAAATAACGAGGAAATCAAATAAATTTGAGGATATGTATCATTGTTAATTATATTTTTAACTATTAGAAAATATTAGATAAGGTTCAAAATATTTTTTGAGAAGTGAAATATGTAAATAAATTTAGAAACAGTACAAGCAAGTCACTAAGGGTTCATTCAATCACACGAATAAATGAAGTTTCATAAGCTAAATTGGTTCAAAGTTGTTTTTGTAAATTAGTTTGTGAGAGTGTCAATTATAATAATTTACATTCAAATGTATACAACGTCCACAATGGATACGACATAATCTACATGAGACATGTATTTAATTGTGTTTATTATAAAGTCAAGCGTGTTTACATATTTAGATTTTCGAATAATAAGTATAAGTACATACATAGACAGCTGTGCTAAAGTTTATAGACTTTTGGGTATCGTGAAAGGTTATAGGTAAGCTTTCTCAATTCCCGAGACTCATAAACCCATTACATATGTATGTTTCTTCATAGCATATTTTTACACGTGCTGCTCTTATATCAAATGGTGAAGTTAAATTTTAATATATTTTTCTATCGGTACATTAAAATATTTACTGTAATATTACGGTGATTTATATGACAAAATTATGAATTTCGAAATCTAATACAATTGTTTAATGCTTATATTTTTTTTAATAACGACTTTAATTAATGTAGATAAAAAATATATTTATTTTTATTTTTATCTCGCAGAGTAAGATAAATAACAAATACATTATTTTTTAACAATAATAATAAAAATATACCATTATTTTAATTGATATCAGATATTATTACTTCAACTTATGTTAGATTTAATGTCTTTAAAACTAAAAAAATAATATTTAATATACATATATAGTGAAAATAAAGAAAATATATAACAATTGCAAAGCTAATATAGTACGTGATAGTAATAAAATACCATTATCTGCTATTCCAAATATTTGCTATTGCCGAGTAGTGAAGGATAAAATATTCAAGTATACGAATATATTATATGAAGTTATTAAGATTTAAAAAATCGTTTGATTAATGAATACATTTTGTTAAAAGGCGAGAGTGAGTGAGAGTTAAGGGCGTGTTTTAAATACGTTCCGCACGCCCACTTCTTCTCACTCACTTCCGTCACTTAGCACGCGAGCGAGCGAAAGGGAATGCATCTCACCGTACGCGCCTGACATACACGTAATTAAATATGACATATAAAACAATAAAGTGTCAAAAATATTTATTTTAATTTAAAAATAATAAAGAATTCTGTGTTTTAAAATTTAAATCAGTATGAAAAAAAAAAATTTTATACTAACTATTGCTAAAAAAATAGCATAATAAATTAACTTGGTTATTAATTATATATTATCTGAATTGATTTAAAAAATAAAAAGTTCAGTACCAGCGATTGATAAAGTCCACAGCTGCACAAAATTTACTCTGAAATATGAGTATTTTTTGGAATTTCAGCAAAAATAAAGTGTTTTTTCTATATTATTTAGGTGTTTTTTTCAGGGCTGTGAAGTCGGAGTCGGAGTTGGAGTCGTGGAGTCGTGGTGTTTTGGCCGGAGTTGGAGTCGGAGTCGGAGTCATGAAAAATGAGCGACTCCGAGCATTTTTTTAAATTATGAAATTTATGAATTTTTAATTGCGTAATAATTAATGTGTATAGCGTATGAATATTAAACGTGTAGAAAAACGCCAAAAATACCTGACAAAATTAAACTTTTTTGAGTCGGAGTCAAAGTTGGAGTCGGAGTCGGAGTGGAGTCGTGTTGTTGGTAAATATCGGAATCGGAGTCAGAGTCGTGTTTTTTTTAACGACTCCACAGCCCTGGATTTTTTACTATATTATTTTAGTATTTCCTTTGTTTTAATGACTAAGAATTGAATTTTTATTTGCTAAAAACTCTTTGCAGAATAGTGGCAAATTTAAAAACTTAAGCATTCATAACACGGTTGGATAAAATCCTACAAAAATGTTTGCTTATTAAAAAATGTTTATAAGCTAAACCTGCATCGAAATAAAATATTTAAAAAAAAAATTTTTTGCTTTAAAACAAGTTTTATATTTAATTTATCGAACCTCCATACAAGCTTTTTTGAGACTTGCAATTTTCTTATGGATGGTAATATTTAACTAATTCTGTTATAAAAAACATATAAAAAAATAACATGAAACAAAAATTTTAATTATGCAGCAGTACATCAAAAAAAATACTACATCTATATACAAAAAAATTAGAAATGGCACACAACTTGATCGTTTTTTTATGGAAATTATAAATATTTTACTTTAAATATAAATAGTACTTGAACAAAACTTGATATAGGCCTATTAAAAATAAAAGTCATTTTATTTAGTTTGTATCACTGTTGTTTTGCTTAGGGTCTGGGTGACAAGTGAGAATTAACCATTATAATTAAAAAAGTATTAAATGTATGCTTGTGGCTTTGAATTCAGGGTTTGATAAGTGATCTATTTATAATAATTTACTACAAATATTAATAAAAAATAAAATAAAAAAGGGCAAATATATTTGGCATTCAAATATTGCAATGTTCGGATTAGACTTTATTTATGTTCCTATTTATTTAAATTAAATTATGACTATTGTGACCAATGCGTCACGAAGGTAAAAAATAATACATTTTTACGCTTAGACTTTTGTGCATTTCCCAAAATTAAAAAATAAAATCGTTATGAGAATTGCATCAAAAAATATATACTTCATCAGATCAAAAAGGATATAAATATAAAGAATAGTCAACCACTTTACATATATTTATAAATATGTAATTGTAAAATATTAGTTTTTAAATCATATAGTGAAAAATATCGTAACCTATTCTTAACCTATTTTTTTACGTATTACACATGAGCAAATATAAAATTGTTTTTGACATTTTGTGTATTATATTACAATAGGACTTTCTTTTATTGCGTGATTTCTACTGTGAAATAGATAACAAGAAAAGTATTTTTATTTCGCTTGAAAAAATAGAGTATTACAATCGAATGAAAGAAAAAATGAACGACGAGTGAAAGGATATCCTGAATGTTTAAAAATATTTTTTTATTTAAGACATAAATAAAATACAATACAAAATTTAAGTGTGATTTCAATAAAAAGATTTATAAAACATTAAGAATTAATTTTAAATATCCTGATATAAGATATTTATTATTTTTAAATAAATCTAAAAAAATTAAAAGACCACAATGATGTTAAAAAATACTGTTTCTACGTCTATGTTACATGAAAAATATGGACAAAAAATTTTATTTACTATTTGTAAAGTCTACACAATAACTACACAACAGCACAAGCTATACCATTGATGCAAATAAAGCCATTTAATAATATGTTTTTACCCGATTGCCGTTTAAAATCCTTTGACCGCAATGTCTTGCACAATAGGAAACCCCACACGTCCTATTGGGCTGGGCGATTAGCTCTATCCCCTGCGAACTCTGCCATAATCCTACAGCTATCCTTGTGTATAATATCTGCAATATAAGGTGTTAAAAAAGCACAACATTTAATAAAAAAAATATCAGTCATAACTCTTTGCGGTCGCTTATCTAAGCACCTAAAAATCCAGTCAAAATAACCAATCATAACATTTTTTTACAGCGTTATAATTTTGGTTTTGCGAATGAATTTTTTTTTCACTTTATTTATATTTAAAAGTATTATTTTATTCATATATTTTAATACGATCAAGAAATGGATCGTTTTTGATGCATAAAAGAAGCACAAAACAAATATAATGGAGTTGGATTACCTTTGTGTATGATTCTTAATTAAGAAACATCTGCAATTTTATTAAAAAATATTACTAACATAAAAAAAAAGAAATAAAATAATCTCTGATATTTTATGATAGTAAAAAAATAAAACTTTAAATTACAACAACAAAAAAATAAATGTTTTTTTAATGAAATAAAAAAATATTTTAAAACGTTTATTTTTATTTTACTGATTTAAAATAAAATTTCGTTCCAAATATCTAAACCATTTTTTACCTCTCGGTTATTTTTTTAATTCCATTAACATGAAATGTCGAAAGCTTTAATTTAAAATACTTTTCACATCGTCTGAATTTTTTCATCGTATATTTTTTCTGGTGTCCTACATCCAAGACTATTCTTATATTGTATTTTCATATTATAATTTTTCAAAGCATCTTTGACATTAACGAATATCTAATGAATCACCTACTATTTCACAAATGTTATGTTTTAAGAAATTCATATGCAATATCGTTTAAATTTCTTTAAGGCGCAATTTTATTTTTAAATATTAGAATACTGTTTTTAAATATGCACTAACAACGGCTATTAAAATAAAAATAAAAAAAAACACTTATTTTGGGATTACCTAATATTATATTATATTATTTTCTAAGCTATTTTTTAAATCATGAATTACACTAAGTCCCAAATAAAGCTATATATTGTAAATATATTAAGAAATATCGCTTAGAAATTATTTTAAGCAATTTTATTATTAAAAAAAATTATATATATATATATATATATATATATATATATATATATATATATATATATATATATATATATATATATATATATATATATATATATATATATATATATATATATATATATATATATATATTTAATTTGTCTCAAACTATAAATAATTAAATGTAAAACGTTAATTGTTAGCCTATTTTGTATTAACTGGATCACTGTGCAGCTAGCGCGTACGGTGAGGTACGGACGTGCGTTCCGCACGCCCTTATCTCTCACTCACTCTCGTCATTTTACACGCGAGCGTGCGAAAGGGAAAGTATCTTACCGTATGAGCCTACTGTGCAACAAAAAAATATATAATATTTCTCAATGTCGACTAATTCATATATTAATATCAGTCCAATGCATTTCAATTTGAAAAAGGTTATTCATAGAAAATATCGTTTAAACTGAATGTGAGCATAAAAAATATGGAACGGAAATACAGCTATTCAAATATTATTAAATAATAATACTCAAATCAGTCAAAAAAATAAATACAACGCTAATCAGATGTAATATATAAATAATGTTATATTTCATACAATATTTTGAGTATCGGTTTCCAGCCTAGAAATAACATTAATTTGTATTCTTGTTCAATATCTTACATTTTATTTTTTATTACTATTTCAGTTACATGTTTATTATATAACATAACATAAAAGGCAAGATAAAGACAATGTAATTTATCACAATCACGTATCAGTTACCAAGAGAGATAATCCTTTCATACATTTTCATATAATATTTTATATATTTAATTTCAGAACTATATAAATGTAAATGATAATATTAAAAACATACACATAATAATTAGCTTAACTCTTATTCTAATGTTACCAACCGCAAAGAGTATATGAAATCGTTTCTCTATATATGTACAATTTCATTGAATATTTTAATGTACACGTATTTTCATGAATAGATTGAGGAAAAGCAATAAACGAATGTATTGCTGCGTAAGCGTGAGATTCATTGATGAAAAGCACAATTGTGGGATTTTTCGGTTTAACGACTGAATTTAGGAAATTCACCCTCGGGGAGTTTTATTTTATCCCTCGACCTGAATAAGACTTCGAAGAATTTGGGTATACTTATGTATATCATACTAACCGTCATTATGCACAGCGGTGTCAAATATAAAAAACAGAAGTTTATGATGTCGAAAAGCTCAGAGTCGTACTTCTTTCGATGTGATATGCATATGGTTTCTGTCTCGTTATTTCCAAGCTCGTTTGTGATGGTTTGGACCCATACGAATTTAGGGGCACTGTACAATGCACTCGTCATCCATACACCAACAATGACAAACTATTAAAAAATACATATAATGAGTAAGAACAATCAATTAATATTTAAAGTTTATTTATTAATATTATTTTAGAAAGTTTGTATGAATATTTAGTGGCAAATATAATAATATTATAAAAGTTTTATCTTTCAACGTTTATTAGATAAGTTTGAGTCACTCGTTTATAAACTTTTTCAGGTAAAAGTAATTCAACAAATATATTGGGAAGCTCAATAATATAATATAATTACAAAAATGTTATACATAAATATGATATAATAATCACAAAAATTGTGTTAGATATTGCCAATTTTCTTTTACAAAAATTTTGATTTTTTAATACAAAAATCATATTTAATAATATTTTTTGAACTGATTATGATCTACTGTAATACATAGTACACGTTAAATATGTTTTAAATTAAGTTCATGTAATGGTCTGATTACATGGATTTTTAAAATAACTACACTTTCTGTGTTTATATAGTTTCATTATTATCAAAACTGTTATTATATAATTAAAATGTGTTCAAGCTGAATTTTATTTATCTTATTTTTATGGCAAAAATATACATTAAATCCAAAATAATTGTAAATTCATTATCTTATCTTTATGGCAAAAATATTGTTATACAAATATGTGGCTTTATAAATATAAAATAATGTCGTATTTTATATTTATAAAAGTAAAATATACATAAATAAATGTATAAATAACGGATTTTATACGGCTTTTTAATATCCACGACGTTTCGCCAAAATTGTTCTTCAGCATCACTTAGTGGTATTTTTTTTGTCACGCAATTTTTGTTTTTATAGTAAAAACTAATGCGTTAATTAATTTACACTAAAAAAAATGCGAAGCACAACTTTTATTATTATTTGCAGGAGTTGGTGATTGAGTGTTGTGGCTTATTTATTTATTAAAATTAAGCAGATTTATTTAATTCACTAAATTTAGTATTAAAACATAATTTGTAAATAAAAAAAGGAACCATTACTAATGAATTGGATATACGTATAATTAAAGCAACATGCGAAATACTAATTACATTATTAAGTAAATAACGCATTCTCCGAAGAAAAAATCGGTGTGGTCGGCTCCAACGTGAAATTACTAGTGTATTGTATTTTACACTGATATTGGAACTTAGTAATTATTTTTTTTTTTAATTAAATTAAGACCATCGTGGCCTAACAGGTTCCCCAATTCGCCACGATGGTCGAAAACAAATTTTAAATTTATAAAACATAAAAAAAGTATATATACATAAATATAACAATACTTAAACATAAATAAAAATTATAAAATATCAAAATCAGATCCTCATAGCTAATATTAACTAAGTCATTATGTAATGCCAGAGTATTAAGGAGCCGGATGGCCACAGCTATAGGCGAGTCGGCAAGTGCGGATGTCCTAGCCCTAACGGCCATCAAAAGAGGTCGCGATCGTGATTCTCGAAAATGTTCCGGAACCCAAAACTGGAATTCCTCGAGAATAGAATTATCTTGGCCGATCCAGAAAGCCGTTTGAATTTTTTTTCTGTCACGTCGCCAATGTACTCCACTGCTTTGGTGTAGCCAGAGTAGCTCTAGGTTTATATTAATTATAATATTCCCCCCCCTACCCCATATTATATTTTTTTAACACAGATTGGTATAAAAAAAAATATTTACATTATTTATTTGTTGTTTTTTAATGTCCACGACGTTTCGCCAAAAGTATATTTAGCATAATTTGGTGCACTTTTTTAATTTGACTTCCATTAATAATAATGGTTTTAAACGCTTTTAATAAAAATAATATTTTTCACAATTCATGCAGACACAAACACACGTATTTAAAAAAAAACACTACATTCAGGAAAGTCATAAATTTTAAAAATCTATTTTTGAGCTCATGGAATTAATAATAAATTAGTTAATATAACATTAGATACAAATTATTAAACAATAAAATATATTAAAATCAATGAGAAACATACAATTAAAAATATTTTAGTTTAATGTATCATATAAAACAATGAATTTAGTCCAAAAAATCGAAGATATGTGAAAAACTAAAGCTAGATAATAAAAAATATTTTTTTTTAATAAATTTAGTCAATGTTTTAAATAACTGGTGATTTATAGAGAACATAATATATCAATGTTCTATGTTATCAACCATTAAGTGATAAGCTATTCAACCGATTATCGTTGTTCGAGTTAACACATGAGCTATACAATAATCCCCAGGCAGTATTAACCACTATTTGTACTTAGCTCAATTTGCTATTTGATTGAGATCAATTTAATTTGCTTCTGTTGAATATCTATTTACTATATTAACATATCTAATGGCAAACCATTTTTAGGTCACCTATTGTATGTAGGAGTATTATATTTATGTATAAAGAAGAGGGTTATAAAATTTGTATAAGCAAAATGTCGACAAAAATTGTTAATGGACTATTGGAAGCGAAGTACAAAAGGTAGTTTTAATACTCACCCTCAGTCTGGTTGAAGTGAGGATCTGTTTACATGTTATGGGGTGGATGATGGCGAAGTATCTCTCAGTGCAAATAACCACGAGAATAAATATCGAAGTCGTGTAGCTCAGCGAATGGACGAACTGATACATTTTGCACAAAAAGTCTCCGAATACCCAACTAATACGTGATAAACATAGATTTTATTTTTTTTCACAATCAAAAAATAGGAAATGTGTCAGATGTTTTTTTCTTCATATGAGTACAAAAGAACCCAGAAAATAGAAACGTACAATTGTGTGATTTACTTCCTTTTTTAAGATACAAAGGTGTCAATCGACACAATGGCTCAAGACCCGCCTTTGTTAGCGTAGAAAGTTGCGGTGTTTTGATAATCACAATGCATTCAAACAAAGAACGCTTCCTTGTGTACAGGACGTGCCAAAATAAATTTCCGATTCAATTACGTAAATAAATCAAATATTGACAATAAAGAGAATGGGATGAATTCTTAATTAAATACAGTGTACAATCAATAAGCGCAAAACTCATTTAATCTTTTGAAAGTGTCTTTCATAAAGACGCTAAAACTTATATATGTACATTATAATGTTTCAGTGTTTTAGGTTCGTCTTTATAAACCAAGTTTTTTTATAAATTCTAAGCATGTCATATGTCTACTAATGGCAATGAAACGTGAAATTGTTTTTAGATATTGGAAAAGTTTTATCTTATTGAATTCTCATATACATTTTTATATTAGTATTGTTCAATAAATGTAAACATATAGGAAGCAGAAAAATCAGACGGGTTTTTAAAAGATCATTTTCCCTTTTATATTTATGCTATAGACCTTTTTTATAAATGTTTAATTTTACTGCCATAGTATCTTTATAATGAGCAAAAAATGCCACAAAAGAGTTAGACTTTAGGGATACCCTTAGAACTTTTAATGCTACAAGAAAAATAAAAACATGAATTAAGAGGTTTTTTTTTTAAATATATAATAAAATACTCGATTCTTAAGATATTTAATTTTTCATACTGAATCTATAAAAGTGATAATAACTAAAAGCTATTTTTACAGATTCAATATCCGCGACGCAATATTTTTAAATAAAAAAATGTTTTTAATACTTTTCCCTAACTGATAATAATATAACAATAAAAAGCTTCATTTTATGGTTTCAGTTAATTTTTCAGAAATTTCTTTTGGCTTAATCCATACATAGGAACGCAAAATATATTAGATTCTATCAACCGTTACATTATGTACAATGTACTTATCGTATAATATGAACTTTTTAATATCCGACACACACTTTGAATATTTTATAAGATCGTAACGTTATTCACATTATATACACATATGTGAAACACATAAAATAAATACGTGTTTTGACTGTGTTAAAAATATATATTATAGTTCGATATGCATACCTGGGTATCAAATATATCGAAAGGTTTTGAAACACGCAGAAAACGCCCACGCAGAGATCGGCTAGCGCTAGATTCGCCAGAAAAAAATTCGTGGTGGACCTCAGCCTCCTCGATAATGTGACTACCAGAATGACAAGGAGATTACCTGGTAGGAAAATGTGTTTTGAATAATTGGTAAGGCATGCTTTAATTAAATAAAATACAGAGTAGACAGTGAAATTCATTACTGATTTAAATATTATAAATAAAATTTACTGACATATTTATTTCCTCAACAGTATAAAAATGAAGATCGATATAAGAACCTTAATTAAAATTTAAAAACACTGTACTTAAAAATCCAAATAATTTAAATCTAATTTATCAGAACTTTATTAAAATCAAAATAAAAATCTGTTCTTATTTAAATCTATAAAACCAAAAATTAAGCAACTGATCTTGTTAAAATTATCGATTAAAATAAGGTTGCACTTTTCAGCTTGTCATATTTTTATTTGTATTTTAATAAAGTTCTTATAAATTATTTGGATATATAAGTACAGTTCATGTTTCTGAATTATACTTAAAATTTTTAAGAAAAAGTAAAATTTTAGTTTTAAAATCAATACAAACAATAAATGTTCATATTAGGTTACTAATTTTGATTGCTTTTGCTCAGTGGTAAAAATAAATTGACAGTTCTTTTAATACAATTTTAATATGTAAAGCCAGTAGTTTTATTATTATACAAATATAATGCGTAGAGGTAAATACGAGCACGCGGGTCCCGAGGTTGCAAATAGGAGTCAGCTATCGTTGTGACGCAATAAGCATCGACAAAGAATGCCGAGTGCATTTATAGTGAATATAATAGAGATGACTATCATTTTTTTTATGTAGAAGTATATTTTAAAAAAATATTTGTTATTGTTGCATAAGTTGTCAGTAATTTTATATATTTTACTGTAATTCTTTATCTATTAAACAACTTTGTCACTAATATTTTAATTAAAAATTATTTAAAGAAACTTTAGGACTTTTTTAAAAAAAAAATCATTGTGAAAATTTACAATAGAGTATAATATTGGAGTATTAAAAAAAATGAAATATAAAATATTTCAGATTTCTTAAAAAATTATGTAATTTCAACTAATCTATGAAAGAAGTTCGTAAAAAATTGAGCAAAAAACTAAGAACTACTTGATTTAAATGCACAACTAATAATAATATAAAGAATTTTAAAAGCCACAAAAGCATCTGAAAAACTACTTATATTGTCAAATATGCCCTTTTATAAAACTCCTTACTTTTCGATGATTAAACAAAGGTTATTGTTAGTTTTATATAAACTAAAATATAGGGGAATATCAAATTTAATGCAATTCTATATTTTTTTCAGCAATAAAAATACATTTCAAAACAATGCATTGATCTATCAAAAATATTTTTAGTAAATGTATTTATAAAATAATTAAATAGCTTTTTCAGGAAATTTAAACTTATAAATTTATTTTGTAAAATACTGTATACTAACTGTGATTTCTAAACAAAATATACATAAATGACTAACACCTGATTTTTTTTTTTTTTTTTGAAAAAAAACGTATTTTTGCATTTTTCTCGTGCCTGTAAGATAAAAATTAGTGATTGTTATTTAATTATAATTTCAATCAAACATTATTAGGTTTTTCTATATGTTTCTAACATTGCGTATGAATATTTAAAATATTGACATACATGAATTGTAAGCTGTCATATTAATTTATACCCCCGAATTGAACGTCCAAACCTGATTTTGTATATTACAAGTACATTGACATTATTTTTTGAGCAAAAATGACTTATTTATGTTCCCACAGATCAAGAAAACATTAAAAGAACAACGTTTTACGATCATAAAGAAGATCAATGAATAATTACTGAATATACTAAAGACCATATTTAATAATTATTGATTGTTTCTATTCTGTTTTGACGCATTTGTCTAACGCCTGTATTATTGAAACGGAATATTAACAATATAAAAGAGCAAATTATACGAATATTTTACGCGCATTACGAAAAGTGGAAAAGTTTTTGACTTTAACAAATTTATTGACCTGTAAACTTATCTGATTTTGACGCTCGATGTCAGCTGAATTATTATATATACGTATATATATTATATAAACTGAAAAATATTGAGCTTATAATTAAATAAACATTATCGAGAAATTTATGCAAGAGAAAGCACCGATAACTCTATAATAATAAGCTAGAATGTATATTTTACACCTACACTTACATAAATTATATAATATATATAGAGATCTTACATAAATTATATAATATATATAGAGATAATATATATAGTTTTAATTTAATACACATATACACTTATGTATATTTATTATTTATCTTTTGAATATATATATATATATATATATATATATATATATATATATATATATATATATATATATATATATATATATATATATATATATATATATATATATATATATATATATATATATATATATATATATATATATATATATATATATATATATATATATATAAAATACATGGCTAGTTAAATTATAAAAATAAATAAATAAAGACAAATTTATTAAATCTTGAATTTGGCGTAATTTAATATATCATTTTTCAGTAAGAAAATAAAGTTATATTTAAGAGTAAATATATAAAAACACAAAAGTAATATTAAAAATGATATTTGTATAGTTAGGATCGTTTAATTCACAAATTGAGATTTTTTTCAATGAGATTAATTTTAAATGAATTTATGTTGACAATACAACATCCATACAATACACAAAATCATTATTTGTACCAAGAAATGTATATAATATCAGAAAATGTATTGTTATTTATTATATATATTTTATATATATTGTAAAAAATCAGTAATGAGTTATACTGCTACTCTGTATATATTTTATTACCGAAAAAACAACAACAGAACACGATAGAATACAGGCTGATGAAAATCACTCGTACATCTGTTCTATCAAATATATATTCGTCCTCTTCTGGGATTGTCGCAATAGATATGTTATCGACATTTTCCCGTAGGATGTTAATTTTCGATTCGACTATGTAGAATGTTTCATTGTCCCCAACGCCGCTGATCTCTTGCTCCATTTTACGTGAAAAAAAACTACGTTGTATTATGCTAGGAAACTTTCATGGCTGAGATCTAAAGCTGTAAAAAAGAATTCATTAAAGATACCCATATAAATTTAACTCGATTAATCAGTCGATTGCAGCTCTCTGGTTTATAAATTATATACGAAATTTACACGCATAATTAACTACCGGTCTGGCACAACGTTAAAATATTAAATGTATTATCATAAAGTTAAAATTTAATTGAAACCTTTTGGGTATAATTTTAAATAAATACCTCTTGTTAATGATTACATTGGCTTGAAACCTCTTTTAATCATGTTAACGTTAAATCTATTTGTAATTTAATATAGCTATTAATTAAAAATGCATCGTATATTGTATTTTAAAAAAATATAGCACAAATAGAACGTTTCATAAACAAGTGTTGCTATAGAGTTAAAACATTTTAAAACTCTCACTAATGAGACTCAAGTGAAGAGAACCAAAGGATTAATGCATAAAAAGCGTTAAAGTGTAAATTTTCTTGTTATATGAGTACATATGTAAATAGTTTATTGTTACCTTATGCATTATGTTAATGTAACTGATATTTAACACAATTAATACATATTGAATTTAATAATTAGCATTTAATAAAAAAAAGTGATCAGACTTTTGATTAACTGCGGAAATTATTTTCATGTTACCTTAAATTATAAATCAATATAGAAGGCTTAATAGTTTTTTTTAACGACGTTATGATTTCGTCAAATATAAAATAATTATACGTATATCAAACATGTTATTATTTATCAAATATTTTCATGTACATATATTAAAAAAAATATCTCTTTTTATTAAACTGTATAAACCAATTTAATTTGATGTGAATATTTATTTTACAATTTAAGCATAAACTTATTTAATACATGCTATGAAATTAATATTTATAAAATAAAATTTGATGTAATAATAAATAATCAATTACATCGCAAATCAGTTGACACAATATATACTCACTAACTAAAGCACACGGTAATTAATAAAATATATAAATATATATAGCATATTCGTTTAAATTAAATATATATAAATTTATTTTTATATATTTTTACATATTATAAAAATTAATTTAATAATTTATGTTTTATATTTTTTATTTTATTTTAAACACTTTTAGGTTATGTATTAAAAAAAATTAAAAATCGATTAAATATTTCTTCAGTTAATTATGATGTACAAACAAATAAAGTATACGTTATATTATATGAAAATTTACCGTCGGTTGCGAATTTATGCGAAATTCGTGTAGTTGGGCTGAACGTAGGTTGTCGACTGAAGCACGCACAGTTTGAAGGCAAAACCACCTCCAACAAAACACCCCCCAGTTCACCCCCAATGTTCTCCATCATCTGGACCTACTATTCACAATCGCTGCGCGAAACAATTTTTTTCAAATGTGCTTGAAGGCTCGTTCGTAAATTGTGAATATTATAGCTTTATTTCTTTGGTATTTTAAGAAAGCCAATAAATTTTTAATACCATATTTGCATAGGTATTCAACACGCTTATATATAAAATACAAAATATGCTACATAGCTTTGATCTCAATCAAATATTATTAAGTCGTAAAATTACCATTTATAAAATAACAATTTCTAAAAAATATATGATCCAATTTCCCCATGGACGAGTTTACTCGCACATTTTGATTTACGATATGCACAAAACTCTCCACTAATATATGTATATCTAATCCTAAAAAAAATGTGTAATTCAATATTAGAAATGGTTCCAAAATGTTGTCCTTTTAATATTTTCTGTATCTGCGAGAGCTTAAAAAATTACAGAAGACCACATATAATAAATACAGTGGATACGGCATCATAACGGTGTCAGCTTTAACCAAAAAATAATGAGTTTTTATTATAGTCTATGCATGTATATTATCATATCATAATTTTAATCACAATTGTATTTATTGTGAATATTTCGTTGCAACATCACAGGCATTAGTTAGTTAATGCGTTACGACCATGTTAACACAATCAATATCTACTAAATAAATAGTGAAATATAAAAAAACACCAAAGTCGCTGGACTAAAATCAAAGTCTAATGGCTCACTACTATTAATTTCCAACTTTTTTTGTCTTATTTAATATTAAAAACTTCTTTTAAAATATAAAATGGTTGAAAATCAACAACATACAGTAGACCCCCTAATAACACGGTAAATTGGAGACGTGCTAATTGCATTCCCGTTACTTTATGTGTATTTTATATTCCCGCAACTACACGCACACAAATAGCACGCTCCCAATTTACCGTGTTATTGGGGGGTCTATTATATTTTAATATATTTTTCTGTACTTTTAGTTTTGTAAAAAACATTTTATATAACAAAAAGCTTGATTATTGGATATCTTGTTTTCACGACCTAGTACAATACTAATTATTATTTTATGAGTATACATAGCTATCTGTGATAATCGATCGGAATTAGTATTATACAATATAATAATTACCAATTCTTATCTTCTAGACACGATTTATATTTATTTCGTGTCCTTTAGGTATTCGACATGGACCTTATCAATGGTCTATTGTACTGGTTTTTTATCGCCTCATACAAAAAATTTGGATAGTAATGCTTTAATGATTATACAACCGAAAAAAAAAACTATAAGAAAATGTACCTTCAAATTCGGTCAAACTTGGCGTACTTTTTGGTGCGCTTTCATTAAGGTGATTTGACCTTTGTCTTAACCTATTGAGTAGTGAGCTATTTTATTTACATTTGTTAATTTACCCCAAGAATTTATTTTTTATTGCATTTATAGAAAAAAAATCAGTGGTTCTCGACATTTTATTGCTTTGATTAATATGTTTTATTAATTAATTTTAACATTTTTCTATTATTAAATTTTGTTAATTTATTATACATATTTATTATTCGGCTATTGTGTATTTTTTATATTAATACAAAATCTTGTTTAATAATTCATTTCGTAATCTTTAATTTATATGTATTATTTTCTACAAAAATCGTGGAAAAAGGATGAAATAGCGTAGTCCGTAACGTCTCAGACCAACTCTGAGGTTGCGGGTTCGAGCCCCCGCAGCGGCACTCAAATTTATAGTTATAAAATTGCGCTTTTATTAAAAAGAACAACCTCAACTGCAGTGACATCTATTGATTATAAATTTTATAGCACATATTAATTTATAATTAATAATAAAATAACTAAAAGTCTGGGAATTGTTGACATCTATATAAAGATTGATTTACAGATTTTCTCATTGTAATACATTGGGCTTACGCCTGTCAGATTACAACAAAAGATTTATTATAAAATAAAAAAAAAATCAATAAAATTTAAAAAAGTATTACTTTTTCAGTTGTAAATGTAAATAAATAACTATCTGGGGTACCTCAAAACAGTGAAAGATCGACCACCGTACATGTACGGCGATACTCCTCAAAGGATTAATGGCATGATTTTAAATCCACGATTAATTACCTGTTATGAACCGTAAAATAAATAATGGTTGTCAGTGACTTTATATTACTCAGCAATTTCTTTAATATGTTTTTAAATACTAATACTCGTAATATAGCTATTATTATTACTACCCTTATTTGTTACATTTTATATGTAAGCCACCCATCTCTCTCGTCACCTTTGACGTATCCGTGTTCTCCTAAAAAAGTTTTAGCAATTAATAAACCCTCAATCAGAACAAAGCATTTTTACCTAAAGTATTTTTTACCATAATTTATTCTAAAAATAACGCAAAATTGTAATCAAATTAATAATTTTCTGAGCGTGATAAATTCCATCGTTTTTTTAAATGCGTTTATTTCAATAATCTAAATAATTTTACAAAAATACTAATTATATATATTATAATTGATACTAGTTTATAAACATTACAATTTTTTATTTGCCACATTTTGACAAATAAAAATAAGAATATAAGGTATAACGTTAGCGGTTATAATTTAAGGAAAAAATTTTACAATTCAGCAAAAAAAAAAAAAAAAAATTAAGTGATAATTTAACTTAAATTCGCAAAAGATGTGGAACCATAGATATGTTGTATTTAGCCTCTAAAGCAATATCGATGGCTTAAAGTGTAAATTTTCTAAATCCACTTTAGGGTGAAAATGGGAATGTCGTCTCGTACTTTTAATCGAAAAACACGTGCTCAAAAAATTGCTATCTATAAAATCTCAAATTAAACACTACAAACACTCAACTAAAATTTGATATTTTGTTTAATTTTCCTATTTTCAAGTTGTCTACTTAGTTTTTCTTGGAGCTTGCAATTTTACATTTTAAGCTTGGGCGGTTTGTGCTTAAATTTCAATTTAAAGTCATTAAATTTCTTCGTGATTGGTTTAAGGCCATTTGTTAAAATATCTGTATTATCAACGTATACAATTTTACTATTATATATTTATTGATAATAAAGTTAAAATAATGAATATTGCAACAATTTAATATTATATTGAAAAATAGTTATTATATTATATATGGAAATTATCAAGAGAAATACAATTTTTAATATGAAATAAAGTATTAGCTGCTTCGTATTAAATAAAATAGTTTAAAGTGGTTACCTTAATGATACTGGTAATATTGAATTTTTAAATAAATTAACCATATTTGCCAGAAATTCACAATATTTCAAGATTTACTCAAAGTAATTTATGTGAAATGTTATCAAATGGTTTTATTAATTAAATTATTCGAATAAAAAGAATATTAATCAAAAAATTTGATTAATTTAATTTAAAAAAGTAATTTAATAACATTAAGAGAAAAATCTCTAAGAATCCTGATATTTGTACCACGCAGTAAAATTAATAAAGAAAATTTTCTAAGAACCCTAAGGTTCGTACCACGCTCTTCTGCTAAATTCATATACACACAATTAGATTATTATATATTTAGCTTGTTAAAAGTCAAATAGAACATAATTAACCAATTTGGTCAGAAACTGATTATTATTTAATTACTTTACCGCATACAAAATTATTTCTATAAATATAAAATTTAATTTGCATTACCTACATTTATTTAAAATCCAATTCATATGAATATAAAACATAGTTACCATTCGGTATCTATTTTTATAAATTTAATAACATATTAAATTGCTCAGTATTTTAATATAACAATATTCCCTAGACACACGCGTCAAAAAAATATTTCATAAAAATAATGATAATATCAAATACCGTTTGAATTCCACGTTTCCATCAATACTGTCAGTTGGATGTTTTTAAAAGTAATTGCTTGTCTGGTTTAAGGTAAAAAACAATAACTTTTCCATGTAGTCCTTTTGGCTAAATATTGTATATAACAGTTAATTTAAAATTTAACTTTTCTAGCTAAAATGAATTATTAGAAAAAATAATATTTTTCGGAAAATTTAACTATTAAATAGTTAAAATAAAATTATAAGCTATAGCTAATATTGTTTACATAATTTAATAAAAATATAATGATAATGTAATGTATATATCATACAGAAAACAAACAAATTATTAAAATAATCTTCCTTTAATGTAAGAAATTCCTAATTTATAATATATATTAATATATGCTGTTTTCCTTATGTATTTATAAATAAATCAGTAAAACGTACTTAATGTAAAATTTAAATTAGATATTGTTATTTATATATTAATATATACGTTATATATCATGTGTATTATTATAAAATATATGTAATGTTAAACATATTTTTTTATAAATTTATATAACAAATTAATCAAAGCAAAAGATAAATTTTATTACAATAGACATATTAATACAATATATCATATATTTTATATTTAATATATAATAATGAGTTGTTTGCAAAAAAATTATGCAAAAAAAAATTTTTAATATAAAATTTTTTTTTATTCGTTAAATGTTTAAATATAATATAAACTGAAATTAATTATTTACGTATTTCTTTATACGCGATAAATATATTAGAAAAATTATTGTAATTACGTCATTTATATTTCGCCAAAATATTTTTGGCATCATCAGGAGATTTTTATTTTTATATACACTTTTTTTTACATTGCACAGATAGAGTTTTATAGTTTGCTTTCAAAACTTGAGTTCGTTAAATACTTCATATATTTTTTTTTGTACCAGACGGTCGCTACTCTAAACAATAATAATAAAATAAAACCGATAGTAAAAATTTTTACCTAATAAGTTATTATAAATTTTGCTAATCATGAAAATAATAATGCTTTCGCTCAATTAAGCATTGTTCTCTTAAATTTGCGGAATAATTAGCTGTTTGTGAGAAAATTCTTTATAAAGACAATCTGATGAAAGACAAGTATTTATATTAAATAAATTTGATTGAAAGGTAAGACATTTCATAAAATACGGCATAAGTACGCAATTAGTTTTTGATGTAAAAATAGTCACAATCTTAAAATTTATATTTCGAAAGCATTGTTGTTTAATTAAGAATTCTATGGTTTCAATATTATATTTTGAATACCACTGATGATGAAAGCATATAAAATATTATATACATACATTTTTGTTTAATAATTGATACAGTTGCGAACAAATAGCTTCAACTTTCAACGTTAGTTGTCCAAGTTGGTTTAAAATCAATGTAGTTGTTAATATAAAAATGCCAGTAGAATTTTTACTGAATATAACAATCGAAAACTTAACGATAAGTTTTTATGTTTATTACCTATAGGGGTAAAAATATTTATATTACATAATTAGATTTAAAAATATATAATATTTTGGGTTGTAGAATTAAATTATGTGACTTTTTC
The DNA here is from genome assembly GCF_051122295.1 of Plectrocnemia conspersa. NCBI lineage: Eukaryota > Metazoa > Arthropoda > Insecta > Trichoptera > Polycentropodidae > Plectrocnemia > Plectrocnemia conspersa. The sequence goes on from NW_028277169.1 coordinate 8,943,340, forward strand.
AGTCAATTACATATTTTATACAATTAATATATGTGTACTAATATATAGACAGATGAATTAAAATGTTGAGCTAGCAGTTTGATGTAGTGTTTATTTGTTCTTGCAAGCCTTTTTATATATTTTTTGCGAGTAACATATTTATTTCTGCCAATTATCTTCCATCATCTAATGCTCATTATTTTATAAGAGTATAATCCGGTATCTGTACAGTTTTTGTAAGCAGAGAAATAACAGTATTTTTTAAGCATAAAAATACCATATTATATCTTAACTACGCATTCAAGTTAGTACAATTATATTGTTCAGCGGTGATAGACGGTTTTAAATTATTTTACAAGATTACATTTATTGTTTTAAACTATTAGCTGATTCGTTTTACAAGTTTCTAATAAGCTTTATTTATTCAACAGTAAAGTCTGCGAGGACTTTTAATTCTGTATCATTTTCGTATAATTTTTTTGTAATGATACTATTATTAAAATTATACTTATATTACCATTTTTATACTAAATGCAATAGTCTTGATAACGCGTAAAACTAAAGGAAATTAAAATCACTTAATGCTCTTCAACGAGACTGGTTTACATGCCGAATGCGTTCCAATTTTGGCTAACACGTGTAATGCTCGGCAGTTCACACTTTATACAAATAAAATATACGAATTATTTGTTAAGTTTGATTTGTAAAAACAGAATATTTATCAAAAGCTAGATCTCACTTAAGTTATGAAATATAATTTAATTAGACTCCTACAAAAAGGTGCGACGTATATTGTTCAAAGCAGAGCATACTTGTCTAAAAATCTATCAATTGGTAAATCTATTTTTTTTATTAAAATATGTATTAATTGAAAAATTTATAAACAAAAAAATACAATATAAACCTGATGGCTTTTGAAACCATTTTGTACAAAAACCCTAGAATTTAGCATTAAAAAATCATGAAGAAATAGTTCAAAACAAAAACAATTTTTAACCAAATTTTTGCATAAATGCGTTTTAGAATAGATAAAAAATTATTTTACTTTTTTACTTGAATGTAATTTTTTAGAGTGGTTTCGTTGTCTTTGGAAGAAAAAAATTAAAAGATTAATTGATAACATGTCACATAGTATAAATAATTGTCAATTGTTGGATCATTATATATTACAGATTTCTGCTCTAAATAATAAATATTCACTTTAACAGATAAACGAATTCCAGATATCGCATTAAAAAAATGTTTCGTCCTCGCTTTTAACCGATAAGCATCACAAAGCGAATATTCTTGTTACCTGCATATATGAATGTGTTAATAGAATGTTAACTATCGACATAAAATTTAATGATTGTGTAAATATTTGCTAGATACATTTACCAAAGCTTAAACTATGTTTTAAATATTTATATATAACTATAAGCGTTACAGCATTACACACGTATCTATTTGTTACCTACCATATTAGTTATAACAGTAATTATAGTTGTGGATATATTTTTATAATATTCTATAAGAGTGAAACTTAATTAGCAAATTTTTATTTTGTGACTGATTTTTTAATATGAAATATTATTTTTTATATAAAAAATGATTTGCTTAAAACTTTAAAAATTGAATTACGCTTTCTTTAGATATTTATACCAAAATGCGTCGGTAAGTGACAAATCTGTATATTGTATATTGAAAATGTTACTTAAAATAAAATTAACCCTTTTAATTGGAGCATAAGAAAAACAGGCACTGTCGTTACTAATTACTTAAAGAGTGTCTTACATATGGCAGCAAAGTGCTGCGATCTATATGACGTCAAAGTAATAATTAATTATCTGTAATTATACGAGTGTGTAGTTTAGAAGTATGTAAATAAGTAACTATACAACAATAAATAATAATAAATATATTATAGAACAGGAAAATAATTTTAAAATAAGTACTATAGTGAAACGGTAAAATGTAAAAAAGTGCATATTACTTATTTATTCAGTGAAAGAATGAAACCTCTCAAACATTGCTAGAAATCAATTTGACTACAAATTGAAAAGTTAGGTTCTGTGAAAAACCAGATACACCAGAGACGAGTGTGCAATAGGTATGACCTGTCCTTAACTATTTTTTCTAGATCCAACATCAAACTTAGCTTCTAGCTATAATAACTTTTTTTTATTTTTAACTAGAGATATTTTTATTTAATTTAAATTATAAATTATAGAGTTGATTACCACTTTGTAATAAAATAAAATTAATGCAAGCAGCATATTATTTTTTTTTGTAACTTACTAAATTTTGCCTACATATATTATTATTATAACACATTCAGATTTATAAAAAAACAATTTTTTAAGGCACAATATGTAATATGCATATAATATATAATTTGATTGTACCACTAAATAATTTTACCAGTACCTCTCTATATACTCGAAAATAAACTTCGGATAAATACAATTTAGAGATTATCCAAGTTCGATTGGTCAAACGTCGTTGATGCCTAAATAATTAAAATGCCTAGAATTTCGTCCAAAATAGGAATTTTGTATATAAATAAATTAGCATTCACCAGTTTTCCACGGATTTTGTCGCTCTATCCTTTTTGTAAAATAATGCATCGATTATTTATAAATTAACAAATTATAACACTACCTTTACTGTACAATAATATTTTTTCGCATATAAAAATTAACCTGTTTTTTAATTAAAGCTATCTTACAAATATTAAATATCATAACACATGTAATTTATTTATATAACATGATTCATTTAGAAAGTATTATTTTATAAACATACTTAAAACCACCTCTTGAATGTAAATATTTATGCTTATTATTTTTATAGAAAAAAAACAGACAGGTTTTAAACACATTTTTTATATTGTTGAACGAAAGTGCTTAGTATTTTTTATAAAATAATAGTTTTTCTTATAGAAAGTATGTAAAATAAATTAAACAAAAAGATTCATAATAATCAGCGTTCACAGAATAATCACACGTCCCTAAAAAAATAAGAATTGACTACAACAAAAACTATATTTATTAATATAAAATTATTAATCATCAAATAAAAAAATATTACGGTCCTTTTAATGTTAGATATAGAAAAGGCTTTTAACACGGTATAGCATGATGGGTTGATTCATAAAATATACAAATAAAAAACCCTTATCTATCTGCTACGCTTTAAACGCGCATATCTAAAAAGTAAAATCTATGTTGTTCATTTTGAAGATATTCTTAAAATAAAATAAATTTTAGCAATTGCTCAGTCTTAAACCAATCGCTAATTAATTACGAAAAATATTTTTAAGAATCCTAAATGAATATTTTGAGAGGTGGAAAATTAAAATCAATTGAATTGAAAAAACACGAGCATTTCCATAAAACCTAGACAAACTATTTCACTACCTATCTTAAATGAAGATGGCAGTAACGTAAAATATAAAATAAGCATTAAATACCTGTGCCCACATCTAGATTACAACCATAAATTTAATATACTACAAATTTTAAAACTTCGTTGTAAAGGACTTGCAGCTATTGCGACCCTTAAATCAATATTTAATATAAAAAAAAGCGTATTACAACATACAAATTCTAAATCTATTAGCAATTAATCAGACTCATTTCTTAACATAGGACTGCAAATATCAGCAGTAATACAAATTTTACTAAATTGCAAGTAGGATTCTCAATCGAATTTATTTTGATTTTCAGCTATATGAATATTTTAATTATTGATAAAATATTCGTTTAAACTATCTCACAACAAAATTAGAAACATATTAGAATGAAAAAATTTGTACACTTGAGCAACACAGGTAGTCAGTTTATATCTCAATATACCCGAGTGACTAGTGCTGCTCCAAAACCCATGGTCCTTTATGCGCTTTTATTTTGTTTCGAAATTCAAGACTATAAGACGCTTACTCTCAACTAAAAAATCCTTTAATGCCTTTGAAAAATATTTGCCAATAAAATGCTTATCGGGGTATCTACTACGACCGAAATTCACAGAATTAATTTGTTATACGAAACAATCTGTTCAATAACCCCACCCTCGTTATAGTTAAACACTTACTTTAAAATCATAAGTGAGTCGCAAATTTTTGATAAAGTTTGTGTTACGTTTTTTTATTTGTTGTTTCAAGGCGCAAAGATTTTATTTCAATCAGCTATATAATTCGATCAGGGTTAATCTATTTGAAGTTATTTAATTTATATGCAAATCGCCGATACGAATTCGATCTTAATGTTTATTAAATTCGTTCTATTGTATATAGTGTATATGTTTTATATTTATAATGTTCAAATAATTTTGCTAAATTAATTCAATCACAGCTAATCTTAATTCTAAAAAGCTAAAATGACGTCATTGATCAAAGAATGTGTAATAATAAATTAAGCATTTTTCTTTTGACGCCCTTAATTTGCACAGCATTGTGTTATGCATATATAATAAAATTCAAAAAGTGTAACGATTATAAACGTTATTAATAATTAATTAAAATAATTATAATCAACCAATTTTTTTATTAAATAAAATTAATTGATTTTTTGTTCTGATTCGTTACATAAATTAATATTAGTAGAGTAAAAATAAAGAATAATATTATACTTAAAAACTACGAAATGCCAATGCGCATATAGCTTTAGAGGCTCAATAAAATATGGCAGCCGGTCAAAAGAGCGTGCGTCAAATGAGCGCGGTCATATAAGCGCTGCGTCATAAGAGCGTTTATCAAAGTAGCGCTGTAACAAAATAGCATGCGTCAAATGAGCTGAGAGACATATGAGCGCCTTAAAAAAGAGAGCGCGTCATAAGAGCGCAAAAATATTTGGAGAATATCAAGTAATGAATATTTTAGGAATTAGGAATATAAAATATAAGTAAATTGTGGGAAATTTACAAAGAATTAAAATTCACGAAATATAGGCGGTAAAATTAGTATTTTATGTGTCAGAGCATAATGACGATTAAAATGATTAGTAAATGAAAACATTATTATTTATTAATCATTACGTACATACGAAAGTATGGCTCACCATTTCCATACATACGATATACGTCAGTGAGATTAAGATTACTATAAATAATACTGTAAGATTTACAATATTTGACAAAATACCATTTTTATCTATAACTAGCTTTGAATATCGCCCCAATATTTTTAGATATTATAATTTGAAAGATAAAGATAGACATAAAATCTTGTGGTTTTTAAGAAAAATATAAAAAATAATCACTAAAATCGAATAATTAATTTTTTTGCAAAACAAGCACTACAACATTTTGAAACAATGCTCAATGAAAAGATCAAATCTCCTAAAAAGACTTACCAAACTCCAATTGACAATTATACATTAATTTCAGTGGAAGAAAAAAATTGTAATTTCTTATTAGAAAACCCAATACCTTGGAAATATGAAAATACTGTTATTCCCTAATGATTGTTGAAATTAAAACCATATTTGGACATATCAAAATATTTAGAATTTACAATTTTAAAAGGGGACCATATATAAACTTGTTTTAGAAACAATATTTTTATTAGCTTACAAATAATAATAATAAACTAATCTCCCTTAGTAAATTGATTAGTGTTTTTATAAATCGATATATTATTTTATAGTTTCGGGTAAATGGATCTCTTGGTGCAGAGGTATTATATTAGGTTAACAATATTTACTTGGCGCACCATACCAATTAATTTTCATAATATTTAAGATTAAAATAAGCATAATCCATCTTGTTTTAAGTGGTTAGATATCGTTCCTACTACTATCACTGTCACAGTAATAACATTATTATATCGTCATTCTTAATTAAATGAATAATTTGTAAAAATAAATCAATATATGTATTTATAAATAATCAATATTATTATTTGTGTTGTCGATAGTTGTCAATCGCTGATTTGAATAGTGTGAGCGAAATAGCGAGCTCTGCTTGCATCTCGCTCTTTTTTTCTAATCGTTTTTATTTAATAACAGACACACAATATTAAGTAAGAATTATGCACAATTAGAGCATATAATCCCATATGATAAAAATATAGATACCCTTCGAAGGAAAAAATGAGTTTAATTGACACCGTAACTTATCGGTGTCAATTATTAGTCTTAACAACACGCGAAACGACCATATTCCGATTAAAAATTTTACAATAAACTTATTATTGAGTTATTTGCATAATAAATGTATTTCAAGTTTTGTCGACGTAAGAGTGCAACGCTTGGAATACACTCGGATGTCGACTTACGAGCACAAAGGGTTAACTACAAATAGTATATATTCGAAAGACATTACCTTGTCCTTCGGCGTGACGGGTCGTGCAGGGGGGGCATCGGCGCGGCGTCTGTAACGACGCCAGCGCCACGCGCCACGCGCCGCGCCGATGCAATAAACACTATTATACACACTACACTAATTTCAATTATACACTGCTTAATTCTAACACATACACTCAATTACACTATCACTTTATAATTTAAAAAAACATCGAAACGGATATTATTATAAAAAAATATGAACGAGAACACTTATTCGAGAAAAATGTAACAAAACAATTTATTCGACTGTTTACGACAGCGGTCGCATAGCTACTGGTGTTTTTTTTAATATTTCTAGATGCATCCAGACAATTCAAGGTTATGCTTCATTAAAAATAACAAATGTCATTCACCTCTTTGTCTATTTTTTAAATATTTATCTCTAATTCGAATTATTTTAATGCAAGTTGTTTGTTTTTTTAATGCGAGAGTGACGCGAAGGTCACCTTGCTGTTGTTGTTGACCTATTTAAAGTATAATGTCGAAGATTTCAAGTTTATTTATATGAAAAATATTATTAAATTATAGTTAAAACATTCATTTTGCTGAATTTAATTTAATCATATTGTATAATTATCAAAAAGAGGGTTACTTACGATTTTTTAAATATTATACTAAAATTAAAATTAAAATTATGTTTACGATAATAAGACTTAAAGTAGTAATTGGTGAATCTTCATGATTCTTTTATTAGTCTGATATTTAGTTTTAATGTGTTATTACTAGAGACCTAAATTTTTCGCGATTACGATTAAACTATTTTTTTGTGAATTTCGTGTTCCTTCCATCAATTTCTTAAGCCGAACCGCGATGCTGTGAAAATTGAATATTATATTTTATTTATTGCATATAATTAATATACCTGCCCTATAACTGTACGCATTTATTGCTAGTCGAGTCTACAATTATTTGTCAATTTAATGAAACATTACAGAACAAATCTAATGATAAATTCAAAACCAGCGTTTCATTTTAATAAAAATATATGTATATCGTACGCATGGGGATGGGGAGCCATACTTGAGTATGTACGTAATAATTAATAAATTATAATGTTTTTATTGACTAATCATTTTAATAGTCATTACGCTCTGGCACATAAAATACGAATTTTACCGCCTATATCTCGTGAATTTTTATTTTTTGAAATTTCTCACAATTTACATATATTTTGTATACCTAATTCCTAAAATATTCATTCAAGTATTTTTGCGTTCTTGTGACGTGCTCTTTTTTGTCAAACGCTCATATGGCTGTCTGCATATTTGACGCACGCTATTTTGTTACAGCGCTACTTTGGTAAACGCTCTTATGACGCAGCGCTTATAATGCAGCGCTCTTTTGACGCACGCCCATTTGTCCGCGCTCATTTGTGACGTTGCCAGAAAATATATTAATTGTTCCAGATCTTTAGTTAAATACACTCAATTTTTTTTTTATTTTACTTAAATTGTAAAAGTTTTTTAAATTCGTTTTCGCAAATTATTACCATTAAAGTTTGATTTTTATATATATTATAAGGTTGTAGCTAATAACAAATCAAATCAGACTTGACTGCCTGCAACAACTCAACTGATATGAAAATAAAATAAAAATGATGAATTTTGCTGACAAACATAAAATGTAAAATATACGATATTGTAAAAACTAATTTTATACGAGTGCGTAATTTTTACAAATCAAGCAATCTGGCCTTACAGTAAACGTCTTGTTATACGGTGTAATTGAAAAAATGATAAAGACGATTTTGGACGCTACGAGATAAAGAAACGATTCGGAAAAATAAGAATAAAATCCTTGAAGCTGGTCTATGGCACAGACGGGTGCCTTTGTTCTAAATGTACCGCTAAGCTATAGAAAGAAAATTTGATCACCCACGTCGAAGGATGTTATGTATAAAATGCCATTAATCGATTTTCGAAAAGATGAATGAAACCAATAAATCCGGCAAACCCGAACATTTCTGATAAAAATCCAATTTCAAACACAAAAGTCGGATATCGATTATAATAAATGCTTAATTATAAAATACAATGCGGTAATAATTTATCAACAATTGTTGCTAGAAGTTTAATAGTTTATATTCAAAGAGGTTTAGTTTCGAAACACTTTCAGTTAAATTCGCTCATTAATTATAAATAAAGTCAGCCGTTCGACCGTTAGCTTCAGTTTACTGATAAAATATTACATAATTTAATTAAAATATAAGCTTCCTTTATTATAAATATCTTTGTATGTTAAATAATACGGATCGAATTTAATAATCGAACTAAATATTTTAGTAACGGTTTCGGCCAATATTAATTTAATTTTTTCATTATAAATCTGACCATCATGATATGACAAGTTTACCTAATGCATCAAGATGGCCATTATACAATCAACAATAAACATGTAAAAAATATGAATTAAAAAATACGGTGCACACTTAAAATATATAAAAACCATTCCACATATTTTTTACTACTCTCGTCGAAAACATCCAAGGAAGTTCGTTGAGACGTGCAAAAGGAGCGTTCTCAACCGCTGATGCCAAAGTCACGTTCCTTATTATTTAAGAATAAGAAACGCGATCGCGACTCTCTAGAGCAGCGTTTCTCATCTGAGGTCCACTTGGTTCTTGGGTTCACAGGAGCACAATTGTTTGCCTCTGGAAAGACCATCTCTCAAGACCATGCGGAGGTTACAACAAACACGAATAATCTCGAAACGCACGTCTGACGCACGAATCAGACAGCGTTTCAATCGTGCGTCAGTATTTTTTTGACTGTTGTATTTGAAGCGCAAAATATTCCTGCGCTTATCAATTATTTTTACTTCGTTAAATAATTTTAATATAAACTAACTTTAGTTTAAATAATGTTTATAGCAAATAACTTGAATAACCATTAATCGTGTTTGCACCACGCATACTTTAATTGATAATACGCATCCGCAGAGACGTCGTACAGCGTGCATCGAAGAAATAGATTCTATTAAGGAGGATCCGAATAAATCGATTTGTGTTATTTTAAAGCTCTATACCTTTAAGAAAAACGGCCTTAAAAAAGCCGGCTCAGCCTCTACACATATTTGAGATATTGTCAAGAGATATTTGCATACCATTTCAGGGTAATGATCACGTAAAACACCATTTTCTAATAATATCATTTCTTTTCTTATTACGGACATAAGGCCAGTGTCATTTTTAACTTTAGATTCACTTTAATCAAGCTTTCTGTTATTGCTTCATTTAATTGCTCTTTCTTCATTATTTGTTCAACTGATGAGAATTGTACTACTTTGATATTATTACTAAATCTCGCTCATGGTCTTCAGTTAACCTTTCAATTATTTCATAAATGTCTGCCTTTTAGATTTACGAGTTGTTAAAGGGAAAGTTATATCAATATTATTCTCATCTAACGATTTGGTATTTATTAAATATTTAAGCGTATCCGTTAAATCTATTCGTTAAGAGTTTGCTCGTTTTTTAAGCGCAAAAAATATTTAATAAAATGAGAAATATTTTTTTTTATATATAATATAGTAATAATATAAAATGGCATTTTATGCTTAAAATTCGTTTTTATTTTAAATTTTTTTAAGAAATAAAATCGACTAAACATAAGTGTTTATTAATTTATATTATATTTATAATTTAAAAATAAATACTGTGTGCGCTTTCAATATAAATAAATATATAATAAAGCACAAAACTACTTCTATTTATAATACATATCCTGCTTACAAATTATTTTGTAGTTACACTGTCATTGAAGGATCTTATCAATTAATCCTAAAAAAAGGGACAAGCAAAGATTTATTTGAATCAATTTTCTCTGCTTTAATGAAAACTTCTTGTCGAGTGTTTATCGAACTCTTAAGTGGAGTGTTTATTGAATTAACTGAAAAATGGTCCCACTGAACTTTGCATCGCAAAAATACATTAATATCATTTTTCAGTCTGTGCATATTTTAATAATTTGTGACACTATGCACATAAATTTTTATATACATAATGTATTGATTTAAATATGTTATTATATATTAAATCAAATATATATAATTGCTTAAAAAAGTTGATTAACGTCCAAATATATATATTATATTTAATATATTTGTTTCATATGTGATATGAACTGAAAATTTATTTGACATTTTCACGGCAGGGTTAAGTTGTAAAGATTTAATTTTATTATTCGTCTATGTGAAGATTAAAAACCATTTTAACACTCAACACCCAAAAGCGTATTAAACTATTCTATTTAGCGAAAGCTTTAATTAAATTTAATTTACCCGCTTGCAGCAAAATATACTTTGAAAGCAACTGTAACAATGATAAAATTTTCACTAACATTTAATTAGCATATCTATTGTGCGAACAAGTAAGCTCCTTTTAAGTCCTTGCATTAAATTTGAGGCACATCTTAAAAGATTCTCTTTGGTATACTACTTCATTTAACACTTAACATATTATATAAAAAATATGATATTTGCTCAACAACTTTATATATTATACATATATACTATGATTTTCTTTAAAATTACGTACATATATATAATTTGAAAAATTACACTTTTTCAAAGAATCGAATTTCCATTTTCGAAAACCATAATTAAAAATATGAGTTCTACGGCGGTGTCTATTTCAAATATCTATTACATCAAAGCCTTACACATAATTAAAATTCAAAACCATTCATTGTAAAATTAATTTATAACGTCAAAGTTACACAAGCGCGTGTTTTGAATTTAAAATCATTAACCTAATATTAGACACGTCATAAAAGTTAACTTAAAAAATATAAACTATAATTATCTTAGTAAAATTCTGCTGCAATTTATTTTATTAATAATATGTAATTATATATATACTTATATTATTACTTAAACTACGATAATATAATACAGATTCAGTTACATGCTTTTATAACAATTTTAGAATGTAATTAAAATGATTACATCGTTCAAAAGTTTGCTTCGTTCTTACTTACATTTATTAAAAAATGTACTTAGAATTTTTATACAAAATTATATGCTATTTTTATAAACTTTTAAGCCTATAGTCGTTTTTATCATATTTTAGAAATTACTATGTACTATATTTACATTTACTGATATAAAAAATGATCACTACGCTTACTTAAAATATATATACAATAAGCTAAAATCAATACTACCATTACCAATATTCTAACCTTTTGATATATACTAAATTGTATCATTTACACAGCGAGTAAAATATATAATTTATATTTAAAAAAAAAAACATGCTTAAAGAAAATTACTAACAAATTTTAAATCAAAACTTATCAAATAAATCAGATAATTGAATCTGTAACGAAAACATAAGTGTAATACAGCTATGTATCACAAATAGCATTATAAATTTATTATATGTACATTTTTATTATAAATTTCCCCAATGTGTCATGATGATCAGTATACGAATAATATTTTTTTGTTTTGAGGCCGAAAATATGTCCAATTTAGTCAAAAAATAGACGTCGGAAAAATCTGGTAACGTTAAGTTGTACAATTTACCAAATTGCTTATTCTTAAAATGTCATATATTTATACTCTAGATTTGAGTTTTCTCGTGCGAATCATAGATGTGGAAACTGGTTGGCTAATTGTATGTTTATATAGTGGTTTTTACGCCAGAAACTCATTGTCTATTGCATTTTTTATGCACAAAAGGGTTGTTTTTATCTGCCTATAAATGAACAGTTAATATGCGGATGCTGTCAAGAAGGTTTTAACACTATTGTTGCAATTGTGATATTGAATATTATCAAGCACATTTAGGTGGACCTCTTTAATTTTTTTTTAATCTTTAATAAATAAAGAAAACTAAAAAATCAGTGCACCATTTATCCTTTAAAAAAGTTAGTGAAAGCAATTTTTCATTTTTAGAGATAAAGCAAATTTATTTTATCACGTTCGCTTTATTTAATTTACAACATATTAAAGCAAAAAAAGCTTGTAATTGTGTTGGTTTAGTTAAATTCCGTGTATTTAAATAAATTACCACAAACTAACCCTTAACTCTATTTTGCTACTTTATTAAGTAAATTTATTTTAATCCAATTTATTCATAACGATTGACCTTTTAAATTCAGTTAGGAAAATTTTTTTATTTGGTGTTAAAAAAAAATAAGAAAAATGAAGTAAATAGTATTAGCATATATGTACACAATTAAATTAAAATATAATATTAACTGAAAAAATCTAAAAACGCGTTGATAGATTAACGTGCCTTTTTTGTTAATAACTTTAAAAAATGTAATGGAAAAGTATTTATTTTTAAAAGTCGATTAATCTTAATTATGAAATTAAAGAGTAAACAAACCCGGTATAGGGGATTACGGCTGACTCACACCGTGGATATAGTTCTGAAGTTCACAATCTCGGCGAAGGGCCGTGAACGGAGGATGCCATAAATATGAGTGTATATTTCTGGCTGACCTTCTAAGGTGAACTATGCTCCACTCTAGAGGCTGCAGTCTCAGGAATTAAATAAAGTCTCACTTGCCAACATCAAAAACTCGGTGTAAAAGAATAATTAATGGGGTTAGCCGGCCAAGGACGAGGCTTAATAAGAGGACTTAAATGGAATATCTGATAAGGCAAAGGTTAAAAGATATTATTAATTATAAATTATTATGTGTAATATAAATTATAATTTATAATATCGTTTTTTTAATAATAATATAACGCTATTATTAATCATAAAATCATAAAAAATAAATATGTAATAATGATTATTTTTATATTTACAATTCTTCTTCCGCGTTTAATCGAATTTTTATTCTTGACGTTTCGCCAAAAAAATCTTTCGGCATCTTTAAGAGATTAACTTTGGGGTACTTTATTTGTCTTTGCACAAATTAATTTAATCGATGCGTTTCGAAAAATTGGTTTCTCATATCAAAAATACGACTTGATAAAACTAGTTTATAAAACTTGTCTGTTCCGCGGTTAGTGCACTATATTTTTTCGTTTGATTTTAAATTTGTACGTAAATATATTTTTTTGTAAAAAAAAAGTAAGACGATCGCATATATAATTTATATAATTTGTTACATAGTATTTTTAACGCAAATTTATATGATTATTTTCATATTCACAAATTATTTTCTGAGTTCAATTTATCTCTCTTCTCGCATCTCTTTTGCAAACGTTTCAACTTCCCATGCTTAGGTCATCATCTCGGGAGTTTTCTTGATCTTATCTCTGTGACGCATATTTTATATCTGCGTCGTTTTTGACTCTTATGACTTTCCATTTTTTTGTTGCTAAGGAAGCAACTTATCTTTTTTTAATTATTGTTTTTATATGTGTATTTATAATATAATGTATTGAAAATAAATTGCGCTTTTATCTCTTTTCTTATATTTATAGCCATTTATTTTAATTATATTTCAATCGTTTCTCTATTATTTTTGACAGTGTAAATTTTAATTTTGGCTAATATTTATGTTGCGGTTTGTGTTTTGTTTTTCATTTTCCGGTTAAATTAAATAATTTAATTTATATTTTACGGTTAAATTAAATAACCGTAAATAATTTTCCGGTTAAAATAAATTCAATCCACTTTAAATATTTTTCTTTAAAAAATAAATTGTTAATGGAGTGCTTCTTGAAATTAATTAAAATAAGTTTTAATTAAAAATAATAATACAATTTTTTTGTCGCTGTGTGTATTTTTTTTAAATAATTTACAGCCTCTGGAAAAAATCCCTGCTTTAACTCTTTTATTCTATCTATAAAATCTACTAATATATATATAAATTAATTATTAAGTTTGTAATCCACGCATCGACACAACGATAAAGCTAACTTTATCGTAATACTAATATTATCTTAGTACATTGAACAAATATATTTACACCATAAACTATCATGTTTATAGAACACATAGATTACATGTTTACATGAATATATTCTAAACATATCTAGAAATTCCTCAAGAATGAGTGGCTGGCTATCTTGAAAGGCCTAGTTGAGATATTGCTCTCATGAGAGGTTAAGTGTAGTGAATAAAAAAATTTGTACGCATCTATATATTTTGCTTTACTGCATATGTGTATATGTATATATATATATATAAAAAAAACGGCTTTTCCACTCATCCCTTTCGTTGCTATCTGCCTTTCGGCCATTTGCCACTACACACTACCTTTTATACATCGCAACCTACGTTGAACTCCAATCGTATACATGTGTAGGTGCTCTTATATATAAGAAATATATGTTTAAATGTAATATAAAATATTAAAATGTATCCAAGAGCTTTTCATAAAAATCAATTGAATGAAATGAACCGCAAGATCGCAGAAGTCAAAAGCTATCGATTGTGAAAAAATGTTTAAAGGCTTTATTTACCTTTCTTGTCAGATGTTTCACTTGTGTGATTCATGAATAGTATATATTATCTATGAATATATGTATATTGTATTGTCAAATACAGATTTATATGTAAATAACACATTAAACAAATAATATATAGCATCAAGAGTGAAAAATAAAATAACATACATATATTTCAATAATCCAATATAAATCTGCTATAAAATGCATAAAATAATATAGTTATTAAGCCGCGTAGAGCGAAATTTCTAGTAAAATCAAAAGATTATTTTTATATGCTCTTGAAAAACTGTTAAAAAACATACAGAGCCATTAATATTTTAATATAAGTGACTTTAACAAATGGTGAACGGGTTTATGTCGACCACTTAGACTAAATGGCCAAAGCCAGTTCCCTAATGAATGCTCCTGTATATCGTGTGCATTTCATCAGAGTGTAAATGAGTCTTTATTTGGTGGCGGTACGATCCTTTTACTCGAATGAATAAAATCATGTAAGAGTAAATTTGAAAGTATGTTTAATATTACATGCACGAACGTGTTCCAGGGCAAAAAACTAGAGTAAAGATAATTCATGATTATCTTTACTATTCTGTAAAAATTTTAGATGAAATAAACAAGTATATTAAAATTAGAGTATCGGTATTGAATATTAAAAAAATAAATAATAATGTATATTTGTTAAAGTAATGTATTTAAATATTTAGAAATCGTTAGCATACAAACAATTGCTTTGCTTACTATTCATAAACTAAAAAATAATTGATCTAAAATTCTCTTTTGAAAATTGCGAATCATAAGCAAAAAAATGTCAACAAATAATTACAAAGGTCGAAAAATTCTAAAACCATTTTAAATTGAAATATTTGCTTTTTGATTTAATTTTATGTAAAAAAGATTTTAAATAGTATATAATTGTAATATTTTATTTTCTTGTTAAAGAATCATATTAGTTAATTGCTAAGCATACATATGCTTTCACATAACTGGGAATAAATAATTCTATAAAGAAAGGTTGAAAAGGAAGTTACAAGAAGACCTTTTTACGACCCTTTATAAAAAATCCAGTATAAATTCAGAATCAGATATGTTACATTACAATTTAACCCATATTACATATCGTAGTTTGATTTCTTTAATAGATGAAATTGAAAACTAAGCCTGAAACAATTTCACAACAAATATAAAACACAGATTTAAAATAATCCGCACATCTATTGGCAATATTCGTAGAACCATTATAATAAATAATACTAATTATAATAAAAGTAATAGAATATATCTTGCATAATTTAATGATTCGCCTTTGTACAAATTATTTAATTAATAAATTGCTAGCAATTTAATTTCATGGAAACATTTCTGGGTTCGACTTTATTATTTATTAACCAGTTTATTTTTAACATTTTCTGCGAATAATATCCTAAAAAATATTTTAATAAATACTATTATTCTCGACAAAAATAGGTTAGTTAAAACAATAGCACTGATAAATGTTATTTTGTCTGGACGATTGCCTGATAAAAAATATATCATCATAAAAAATACTTGAGCATTATTGCCGACATGGTGACTTAACCATAAAGGAAACGTATCGCTCGTTGCGTGCATCACGCTACGGCGTAGAGCTTGCATCTTCTACGTACTACGGTGGACAATATCAGTCCGGCAATAAATCTTACGCAAACTAAATATACACACATCGGAGGAATTCGGGTCAATATGTTTGTGTTAAGGCGTCCTAAGTATGTAACTATTAGCCCGTAGCTTGTTTTCTAAATGAAAGAATGAGGGTCGGTATAGTGATGAGTTGTAAACATACTTTGTAGTACGTGTAAACTATTTAAGCTATACTGTGTTTGTATCTCGCTTATTATTTTAGATATGAATGAATCGATCACTTAATATATTTTTTTATTTGTATTTTCTATTATATTTTTTTTGAAAAAAATATATATTTAAAAACAAATAAAATAATTGAACTTATCTGCAGCTAATGGTTCAAATAATAAATGTCTTATGTTAAAATTTTACAGAAAAATTATTTTTAATAAGCCCAACAGATGTCACTGCAAAATATATATATATTATTTATTATTTTGTTTTAATATATATTTCAAAAATATTTTATTATAAAATTATAAAAAAATATTTTTTCAAATTTAATAAATAAAATAATTTATATCAATATTTTCCGAATAAATACGGATTTGGAAAACTTAAAGTACGTAGCTCCATAGGACCGGTTGTAAGTTCTTTATTTTAAAACCAGGAAAAAACGTAGTATATGTAAAATCTTACAGAATAATTAGTCTATAGCTATTTTATTAAAAATGTTTTAGTAGCTACTGCTACTTTAAAAATCCAATACTACAGTAACGAAAGATAATCCCAAACCACAAATTTGGCTTCCTGTTGGTAAACGAGATTTTTTAAATTTACAACAGAGAAAATATTGCTCAACTGCTTACCCGGATTTAAGTTTTAAGTTTAAGTTTAAGCTTTCAACAAGTTGTGGCATATGGGATTAAAATATATATTAGGTAATCCCGGAATTAATGTCGTTTTTTTAATAGGCAACTTTGGCTTAGTATTTTTGGGTCCGATGAGCAGTGAAGACGTGCGTTGTAATTTTTTTCTTCTCTGTGTACCTTTGCCTTCCTTTTAAACAAAAAAAAAAATTTCTACCCCATTTACAAACAATGGCAGAGACGTGTCCTTCGGAAACACATTTAAGAAACTGTATGCTGTTTTCGTTTCATTAAAAAAAAACTGCGACAGAAGCAACAGAATGCATTTATGACATTTACGATGATATACTGGACAAAAGAAAGTGCCAAAGTGGGTTCAAAAAATTTCCAACGGGCAATCTCGATTTGAAGGACGAGCTTCGAAGTGGACGGCCCAGTCTAGTGGATAGTCCAGCTCTAAAGGCGGAAATCGAAGCAAATCCGATTATGACCATTGATGAATTATCGAAGAAAGTCGGCACATCACGGTCGAACACCCATCGTTATCTTGAGAAACTGCGAAAAGTTAAAAAATAAGGTATCTCGGTTCCTCACGCGCTCACCGACGCAACAAAGCTCAACGCCTCAACACATGCAAAATACTGCAAGAAAAGCAATATTTTACCCCGTTTCTCCATGACTTTATCACCAGAGACGAAAAATGGGTTCTTTATCATGATATAAAAAAATAGAAACAATGGTTAAATCGAGGTCAAACCCCAATTCCAACACCAAAACCAGGACTACATCCTCGGAAAGCATTATTGTGTGTGTGGTGGGATTCGAAAGGTGTAATTTATTATGATGTTTTAAAACAAGGGCAAACTGTTACTGCAGCCCTCTATTGTGAACAGATGGACAAATTAAATACGACGTTACAAAAAATTAGACCTGCTCTTGTAAATAAAAGTAATGTCATTCTTCAACATGATAACGCCCAGCCGCATGTTGCCGATATTACCCGTAAAAAAATCCAGAACCTTAGCTGGGATGTTTTATTGCATCCACCCTATTCTCTGGACTTGGTACCGAGCAACTTTCACTTATTTCGCTTTTTAGAAACGCAATTAGGGAACAAAAAATTCGACAATTCGACAAAAACTGAAATCGGGTCTTTCGGAGTTCTTCGAATCTAAACCAAAAGCCTTTTATGAATAAGGAATTTTAGATCTAGTAACAAGATGGCAAAGAGTCGTAGATAACACTAGAAATTACTTTGTATTAAAAAAATATTAAATAATTGAAAAAAAAAATAAGTTTGAGTTTTAATAAAAAACGACATTAATTCCGGGATTACCTAATATATATATATATATATATATATATATATATATATATATATATATATATATATATATATATATATATATATATATATATATATATATATATATATATATATATATATATATATATATATATATATATATATATATATATATATATTACATATTTTTTTAATAATTTAAATAAAAATTAAGAACACCATGACCTGACAAGTTAACCTAATACGTCACGATGCGAGAAAATATAAACTATAATACAATTTTAATCAAATTAAGTGGTCTCCCACGGTATTTCATTTAAAGAAAAAAACATTTTTTTAAACGGGTAAAACGCTTTTATTGCAAGTCGAACTAGCCTTTTTATGAAAAAATGCATTAAGCTTTTCAATTATAAATAGAGGCGTGGTTTAGTTGATAAATCCTGCAGTATAAATATTTGGGAATACAAAATAAAAAGCAATAATTATAGTAAAATAACTACGAAGACGCAAGTACAGAAAATATTATTGAGTAATGGGGAAAACCTTCCAGCTTAAAGTGTAAAATAGGCATTCGTATTCAACTTTTGAGATCAGAAAGAAAATCATAAATAATTCAGTTTTTATACAAAATTAAATTTTAAAGGTGATATTAGATTCTCGTTGCTATCTATGTTTTAAGCCTTTATTGCTTACAAAGACTTTAAAATTAAATTTGTAAGACTGGAGAAACATTTAATTACGAAGAGATCAACT
This sequence comes from Plectrocnemia conspersa, assembly GCF_051122295.1. NCBI lineage: Eukaryota > Metazoa > Arthropoda > Insecta > Trichoptera > Polycentropodidae > Plectrocnemia > Plectrocnemia conspersa. Next base: position 8,962,527 of record NW_028277169.1, read on the forward strand.
GGAAGATTGTAAAAAAACTATTGATTTAATGTTCTGATGAATCGTTTATGGGCGATTTACCCACATGATATTTATTGATAGAAGTAACGATAAAAAGAGAGATGGCAAAAAACAAAATTAATAAAATATCTAATTGTATAATTATTGTTTAAATGTCAAGTCATGATAATAAAAAATAAATAAAATATTGAAGTCCACTGTACATAAAAAAAAAATACTCTTTATGGTCCGTTTGAAAGATCCATTAACGTAATCATCAGGCACGTTTGCGAGGTGACGAATACACTTGTTCAGCAAATTGTAAATAACTATAACAATTTTATTTATAATTTTTCTCAGTGTGTGGTTCGAAATATGCTTTAAAAAATCACAAATTATTATAATACAGACATTAAATTTCAGCCTCAAATAATTTATTACGTAATATATATTATAAATAAACATTTTTCACATTTAAAAATCAACAATAATATTAAAAGCATGCCATGAATTTTTTATACTATTAAATGAGTCAATATGTAACTTCAATTACGAACTATAGCTATGTAAATATCAATCGCCTAATCAAATAAATGTATGTTAAATTTCACGCTGCTATCGCTTTGTGAAGTTAACTGCCAAAATGATAGTACAACAAATCCCAAAAAACGTCAAGCTTTTTTTCTTATTTTATGAAAGCATATGCGGTATCTTTGGATTGAAAAAATTAAAAATACACAATGGCGAAATAAAAACGATAGGATTATACTATAAAATTTACTCAATATCAATAAGCATCTGCCTAACGATACCTGTTGTCTCATTCATGAATGAAGACTTTAATCGCTTATTTAAACTCGTCAACAACATTTTTGTATGTGCCATAGTCATAACGGAAATATCATTTCTAAGGTCTTACTGGAATGTAATAATTTCCAGCGCTTTATACAATCCAAAACACATATATAAAATTTTCGTAACTTTTATGAATGTAGATAAAATTATAAATTATCCTTCAGAAATATTGTCAAAAAAATTTTGTTACAAATATTTGGTTTATAAAGTCTCTTTCATTACAATATTTATTATGTATGAATATTCTAACATGTTTATGTATTCGAGAGGTGTTTATTTAAAATTCATGTTGCACTTCATGATATTAATAACAGATCTAGAAATTTTACATTTTTTAAACATTTTAAATTGCGTATCTAAAAGGTTGGAATATATGAATAATAAAATCAAAACTTTTATCTGTATAAATTTTGGTAAAATTGATGAAGTGCGTGAATGTTTATCGACTTTATTTTGGGCAGAAAACTTCTCATGCGAATGCCGCAGTGATTTTGAAATATTTTTCAACGATAAAATACATGCTTATAATAATTTGGTTGATATCATAAATAGCCTCAACAAAAATTTTGGATTGATGGTAAAGTCGAATTTAATCTTAATTTATATATACAAATCATATTTTTTTTATAATTAAAGTATATAAGTGATTCTAAGTATATTGTCTACATTTGACAAATTTCATAAATAATAATATCTGTAAAATTAATTTCAATTAACAATAAATCATACATATTTAAAATAATAACTTAATTTTTGTATTATAGATACTATTTTTAGGATTAGATATTTTTTGCGCTCTTTGGACAAGTTTATTTGCAATGATTTGTTATGAAAATTCTATGCGGGTAAATAAAATACACAATTTTATAAAATATATATATAATATTTTAAAATAAAACTTTTTATAGGAGAAAATATGGGTTGTAAATTGGTGTATTTATCAAGGTATAAAATTTATGATGTTTACTATTACTTGTGAATTTTTTGAAGAAGAAATGCGAAGAACTAGATTATTATTTGGTAAAATATTATTATCGAATAAATTAGGTACACTATATATTTTAAATATATTTACTATAATATTGCTTAATACTAATAAAACCTTGTTACAGAAAATACGCAATGTGATTTGATAAGAAAGCATCTTAATGTAATATCTCAAGAGAACTACAAGATTTCTGGTTGGAATATGTTTAACTTAAACTTCAGATTTGTTTTTAACTTAACAGGTGTTATTGTGTCATATATTGTAATCTTGAAACAATTGACGACGTAATACATATTTTCATGTATGCTTATAGACAACGTATAATAAATAAACATCCAAATACAGCTACTTTCTTGCATTTTTTATTTTACAGTGACATTTGATAAATTACAAGTAGCACTCTATTTAAATATGAAAAGCAACTCAATTTATCAATCGTGTAGTAGTGTTTTATTTTCCAGTTCAGTTATTAATAAACATTGCTAATCATGCAATTTGTCAAGTGCTTGCATTTAATTCTTTACTTAAAAAACAACTATTGAAAAAATACAGTCTAGAATTCATATAATAATTAGAACTCATAAATATATTTGGCGCATATACTAATAAATAGCTTGATTTTCCTACACAGAGCACGCAACATATAATTGAGCGTAAGAAAAACATGGATTCTCCAAATTCAATCCACATACTTGCAACGATTGACCTTGTAATACTAAATAAGTATATATTTAAACAATGTCACGTTACATGATATGACGTCAAAATTATCGCGAGCGCGTTTGAGCCTGAAAACACTGAAAAACAACAGTGTAACTAAAAATATTTCATTCTCTAAGCACTTCTGATATTAATAAGAACAAACTGTAAATTTTTCAGCGAAATCGATCCAGTAGTTTTTTATTCTTTAGGGCACACACATACGAATGTTGCCTTTTATTTATATAGATTAAAATAAAACGTGGTTCATTTTACATTATAATTATATTAAACTCTGATATATTAATGTTAAGTTAATCGCCAAAATGGCACTACAACTATTTTCCGAAAACGTCAAACTTTTTTATTTTACGGATACATATATGGTATCTTTAGATTGAAAAAAATATAAATACACAATGGCACAATAAAATTGACTAGATTATATTTTAAAATACATACTTTAACAACAGGCATTTGTATTACCAGTTTTAGCTTATAAAAAAGAAAATACTTGGCATTTATTTAAAAATTAGCTGTCGGTACCTCACTGCTGAGAGGTACCATAGCTACCGGATCCTAAACTTTTTGTGTTTTTACCATTACTTTTATTTAATATTTAGCTTTAAACGTTTTTTTATTAAATACCGATTATTAATATATCTTAATTTATATATTATACTATATACATAAAAAAAGATTGATATTACTATTCTTCAGATAAACAAGACTGTCATGTATTATTAAATATTTTACGAATCTTGCAACATCACAAACATGAAATAACTGCAAAAGGATTTTTTAATTTAAATAATTCATTTATGTTTAATTTTTCAGGATTCATCCTATCATATGCGTATATTTTTAATCAATTAAGTATAAAATAAAAATATATATTAAACATTAATGTGTATATTGTTTAAAAGCACTGTTAATAAATCGATACATAAACTATTTGTTCTTATTTATCCTCTTTAATATTTTATTATCAAACTTTATTGCAATTTATAAACATATAATCTATTAAAAACGTCAATGTTTTACACTCATATTAATAAATAATTAACAAACAGTAGGTTTAAAAATACAACACACAATTTAGCTCCTTTATAAAATTCATTAAAAAATATTTACTACTTGTACATATAGAGTAACATTAATGGATTACATTAACATGTGTATATTTCTAAAGTAATCTATTAGTAACTCTAATAATGTTATCATTCAATTTATTAAATAAATTATAAATTTTGACAGTTTATATAACCATATATTTTCATTTAACTATCTAACATATTGTTGTGAAGTTAGCTGTCAATATGATTCACAAAAATGTCAAGCTTTTTTTCTTATTTTACGAAAACATATGTGGTATCTTTGGATTGAAAAAAATAAAAATTCAGAACGGAAAAATAAAAACAATTGGAATATACTATAAAATATATACTATAACAGTATGCATTTGCATGACTATACCTATTATAGCTTACATGAAAAATGATGCTGAAAATTTATTCAATAACATCAGCCCAATATTTGTAACCGCCATATTTATGGCAGAAATATCATTTATGAAATCGTTCTGGAACGTAACTATTTCTAGTGCTTTATACAATCCAAAAAACGTCTATAAATTATTTGAAAGCCTTAAAAAAGTAGATCAAATCTTAAATTATCCATCTGAGATTTTATACAAAAAATTTTGTTACAAATATTTAGCTTGCACTGTTTCTTTTATTGCTTTATGTATTACATATAAATGTATTAACATTATTATGTGGTCAGGATTAATTTATTTTAAATTTATTATGCACAGTATGATAATGATAACGGATCTGGAGATACTACATTTTCTATTTATTTTAAATTGCGTATCTAAAAGGTTAGAATATATTAATAATAAAATTAAAACTTTTATCTGTGTAAATTTTGTGAAAATTGACGAAGTGCGCGAAAGTATTTCGACTTTAATTTGGAGAGAAAATTTCTCATGCGAATGTTGCAGTGACTTTGAGAATTTTTTTAATGATACAATACAAGCTTATAATATTTTAGTTGACGTCATAAATAGCCTCAACAGAAATTTCGGATTAATGGTAAGATTCAATTAAATAAATATTAAAATCATACATATGTATATATAATACTTTAAATATGTTCAATATATTTTTTATATTGCTAATTTTTTTTATTATTAAGCCATATTGATTTAGTATATATTTACTACTGCTTAATATTTAAATTAACAATAAAATATTATTTACAAACAAACTTTTACATAAAAAAATATTTATGTTGATAATTTCAAAGAAAATTAATTTTCGTTTCTTAACATATTTTATGATATTTGCTTAATTTTTTATAGATACTGTTCATGGGATTTGATATTTTTTACTCATTTTGGACAAGTATGTATGCAATTATTTGTTATGGAGATGCTGAACGGGTAAATAATATTTATAATATACACTATACAAAATATTATATTTTAAAAGTACATAAGATAAACTCATTATTTTAAGGAAAAAATATGGGTTGGAAACTGGTGTATTTATCAAACTTTAAAATTTATGGTGAATGCTGTTATTTGTGAAATTTTTGAAGAAGAACAAACAAGAACAAGATTATTGATTGGTAAAATATTACTATCGGAAAAATTAGGTATTTAGTTTAATTTTAGTCCACATTTATATACGAACATATTTTTACATTAGTTCATGCTTTTTACAGACAAAACGCAATGTAAATTATTAGTAAAATACTTAAATGTAATTTCTCAAGAAAACTACAAGATTTCAGGCTGGAATATTTTTGAGTTGAACTTCAGATTTGTTTTTAACCTTATAGGTGTTATAGTGTCATATATTTTAATCCTTAAACAATTGACGAATTAATCTATGTTGTTTTATGTATGCTTATAAAAAAAATATTAATAAATATGAAATCTATGACATTCGTTTCGTTGCACCCCTTGTTGTTTTTTGGGTAAAATGGACTCTAGAAAAAAACTAGTACACATATGATTATATTTAAAATACAACAAAATTTTGTAAAAATATATATTAACTAAAATTTATGTAGCCACATTAAATATTTATTTTTTTATTATCAAAATCTACTACATTTTATTAAACGCTGTTTCATTTTTTTTCAGTTCTGTATTCAGTTTGCTTTCTAGAATATATTCATATAATAAATATGATGTTCATAAAAATATATGAACTATTTTTTTTAAATAAATTTAGTTCATTCTGAATCAATTGATATATAAATATATTCTTCAATCTTATAGGATCGCAAAGTAGATTGCAGCCTTGATAATATACTTCTATCAAATGCATACAAATTCACAATAATAAATTGCTTCAGTCGTAAATTTTCTTTTCAATGGTTATGTCGTCTAAAAATTTTTATTACACATCATTTTGTGGCGATCACACATTGATGCTTGCGTTAATTTACTGTGACCAAAATCATTATCCATCAACAAGGAAGCAAGACAATATGGTAAAGGATGGACCACACAAAAGCCCTCGTTACGACCAGAGAAAATAACACGCAAGTCTACTTATTGAGAGAATATTTCTTTGTTGCGAAAACGTCACGGATATAATAAATCACAAGATCCATTAGATTCTTGTTGCAGTAAACGACCTTGGACAATGCCCCTTAAGTGAATTTCGCCGTTCTAAGAAACGAGTACATCTATTGGCTAGATGATTGCTGCATGATTGTGATTGGTCAGCAAGATTTTAAGCTCTGAATACTTAACCTGGATTCCGATGAGGAGAAGGCAATCACAAGCAGTCTTTAGCCGCCTGTGGATAACATACTGTCATGGGCGCTCACATCCCTAGAAGGACTCATTTATACGAGCACCACCATAGCAGATAAGGATCATCTTCCGCTATACTGTCACTGCCACGCCACCTACAAGACATTTGAGGACCTCCCACAAACATCATTACAGCGCCAGCTTCTCCACCACCACTCGGAGAAAACATCTCACCAAATATCGTCTGTCGCAATTTTTATAAAATTTAATAAAACTCTAAATAGCTTCGACTAAGCGTCTCACTGGCTACAGTCACACCCTTAGGGTTCTCAAACCTTAAAATTTATTATTTTTTACTAATATATATGTATATTACAAATTTTAGAAATATTTTTATACAATACAAAAAATATTTATCGGTCTTTAATTACAATTACTACATCATAGCACTGTGTAAAAAAAATTGTGTACCGTTTATTTAATATAATTTTCTATTTGCGGCTCACTGTCATTGAGACAGCTCGCTATTGACAATTAGAATTTAGAAGTGTTGCCATAAGAAAACCGCAAGTTAAAAAAAACTTTTACTGACGCGTTCAAGAGAAAACTACACAATTTATTATAATAATAAAATTGTGAAACACTAATATAAATATTTTTTAAATTATGAATATATATACATTTAAATTATATTTAGTCAAACTATTATTTTTTTGCATAAAAAATAGTTTTTAATATATGAGATATTATAAATATATTATTTATTTTCGTTTTATATTAAACATCAAATTTTAAGATGTATTGTGTTTTTCCTCACAAGTATATTTCTTTTATAAAATTATTAAAAAATATTATGCTGTACAGAAAAAAAAATGCTTAAATAAAATGTATAAATTAATACAAAAAAAAAACAATGGTCCCAACACAACAACACAATCAATGAAATATAAATTATCTCATAAAAACAAACATACAAGGGGTCAGTCAGTTAGAATGAAATATTTTTCAGTGTCATATTTTAAAGAGGGTGTATAACATATACTATTTATAATCATTACTTAGAAAAAGTTTACCCCACTACAAATAGAACAATAAAAATATATATTTTGAAAATTAAATATTTATCAAATAATAAAGCTCTATCTTGAAATGTATGAATATTTTAATAAAATATTATAGATAAAATTCTTGGTTCAAGAGAAAAAAAATTAAAATAGTTCTTAGCAATTTGATTTAGATATCAAAAAATTTTAGTTTAATTATAGTCGATTCAGATATTACTATATTTTATTTTTAACACTATCAGTGTTTTTTTAAAAACATTATAAATAAATATTGCTTAATTAATTTAACAATAAAACTGCTAAGAATGTCATTTAAAAAAATATTTCCATTAAAGTTATTAATATTGAATAATTGTTTTTGCTACTAATAAACCATTATATTTATCACACCCTTGAGATTATATTTTATAGAAATGCATGCAAATGGAAATTATTTCAGTTTTAATTGTATTTTTCTATGGTCATGTTGTATAAAACCATGCTAACTTTTGCGACAATAGAATCACATCAATTTATAAAAGGAATTCTAGGAATCAAAAAAATTAAAATTAATAATGGAAAAATAGAAATCATAGGCCCTTTTTATATGACATATTCGCTAGTTATATGTTTGTTAAATTTAGGTGTAGCTGGTTCAATATTAAAAGTTTATATTAATAAGTTATTTGAACCAACTATGAATAAAATTCTTTTTAATACAGTAATTCTAAACATATTAACATTTTTAATTTCCTATTTTATAATATGTTTTAATAGTATTTTTATTACCACAACAAATGTTAAAATTATGTATGAATCTTTTATTAAAATAGATAATATTCTTGGTTCATGCAAAAAAAATGATTTTAATAAATTTCACTTAAGTTTTTATTGGATTCAGATATCATTTTTATTTTTTAAAATAATCCAAGAATATCTGTATTATATGCTTTGGGCAACTCAAACAGCTGATGCATGTTTTCACATAATGTGGATAATTGTCGACATGGAAATATTATATATGATACATGAAATTTATATAATAGCTAGAAAATTTGAATCTGTAAATAATCTATTGCAATATTTTGGCAACGCAATCTCACATAAAAAGTTAAAAATTGAAAATAACCTTTTAGAGAAAATTTGGAAAGAAAAACCTTACATAAATAATGTTTCGTTTAATTACCCTAAAACAACAAAATTGCCTACTTCTCAATTTATACAAGCTTATGATTATTTATTTAAATGCGTCGATTTGTATAATAAAATATATGGATTTTTGGTAAATAAATTCATAGCAACTTTACTATTTACAAAATGTTATTTCTCAATTTTTTTTTTAGCATCTATCTTTAAATATGACGCTTTTCTGTTCGTTTGTATTAACATTTACAATAGTTTTTATAGATCAGTCAGATATATCGGTAAGTTAAAAATAGTTGTAGCTTGAAATACGTTACTATTTTAACCTTAAATTTATATTACTTAGAAATTGCTTGCGAGTTTTACTTGGTTTATTTATCAAGCCATAAGAAATATTATGTTTGCAACAATAAGCGAAATATTACAACGAGAAATAAAACGCTCTAAATTGTTAATCAATAAGCTTTTAATACTGCAACATATAGGTAAAAATATAATGTTTTTATATGTTTTTTTATAAAAATTAATATAAAATTGCCTCATTTCAGATAAACCATACGATCATAAATTGCTAAATTTTATGAAAATTTTACAGCAATATAAACACGAGATAACCGCAAATGGATTTTTCAATCTGAATTTTTCATATATGTACAATTTTTTGGGGATCGTTTTATCATATTCTATTATTTTTATTCAACTACGTTAAATATAAAGTACTCTAATTTTTATTTTAATAAATATATAAACGCAATATTTTAATATTATTTTTTATATTGTAAAATTTATTTATTAGCTATATAATTTTATTATGTAATTATTTCTAAGATATTATGTATTATTGAATAGTATTTAACATGTAAAAATATGTTTAAGTTTATTTTGTGTGATATTATATAATATAATATTTTTAATAATAATAATTAATAATTTAACTCAATCTTTACTTGTGTTAAATAATATTAAAAACAATTAAAATAATCGTTTTAAATAAAAAAAAATATTTAATGCTTCTTAAAAACACAATATGAAAATATTTACTAATAAACTTCTAACATATTATATAATTGTTTTTAATGTATTGATTATTTTTAATTTAATTTAAAATACAATAAATATTCATAAATATGTTTTTTATTACCTCAATTAATTATAATAAATCTGAACATTAAGTAATGCTCTTTTTGTCATCCTATTTTATTTTTTATTTAAAGTATTTAAAATATTTTTGCTTTTCAAGCTTTAACCCTTTGGACGCGGAGTCGCCCAATTTAAATTTTTTTATCTCTTTACGCAAAAATCGGTGAAAAAAATGTTTTTTAAAACTTTTTTGTGAATTAACATAAAATATCATTTTAATTAAAAAAAAATTAAAAAATTAGAACATTTAAACACAGTACCGAGATAAAATTTGCATTTAAAAAAAACAATTTTATATTTATTTTTGATTAACGCGTCCAAAGGATTAACAAAACATTATTTAACACCCAAGAATATGAAACGCATAAAAAATTGAACCGAAATTTTTAATAAAGATTTATTTATTTTTGCTTTTAAAGAATAGCTAAATAACTCATATTTTTTTTTGACTTGTGAAAAATTCTAGATTTTGCAAATAATTAATGACATCAATGTCTGGTTTCTACGATTAAATCATATTGATATTTTCCATTAGTAGTGCAATAGTATTTATTCCATAAGTAATTTATGGAATAATTACTATTGCACTACAATATATTTATTGTTCCCTTGAGAATATATTTTAATCAGACGCTAATGTTATAAATTAATTTAGTTGCAAATTTGCATTTTAATAACAATGTCGTCCAAATATTTTCTGACGTTTGCAAATATAGAAACAACTCAAATTTTAAGTGGACTTTTGGGTACTCAAAAAATAAAAATTTGCAATGGAAAAATAGAAACCATTGGCCCTTTTTATATGACATATTCGTTAGTTGTTTGTTTAGTGAACCTTACACTAGCGAGTTTTATATTTGATGTTTATTTTAATAATTTATATAAATCTGCTGAAAACGAAATTCTGTTTACTGCTATAATTTTAAATGCAGTCACATATTTCAGTCTTTATTTCACACTTTGTATAAATAATATTTTCATTAAAACAAGTAAGATTAAAAATATGTATGAATATTTAATTAAAATAGATGAAATTCTCGGTCTATGCGACAAAAATAATTTTGTCAAATTCCGCAATAACCTGTATTGGATCAAGACATCATTTTTTGTCTTCAAAATATTGCAAGAGATTTTGTTTTACATGGTTTTATCGGTTTTGACAACTGATATTGGTGTTCGCCTAATAGGCATAGTAATCGACATGGAAATGTTAAATATAATAATTGAGATCTACATTATAGCTAAAAAGTTTGAAGCTATAAATATTATATTACAAAATTTCGGAAAAGCAAACTCATATAATAAGTTTGAAATCGCATGCAGTATTTTAGAACAAATATGGAGAAAGAAACCTAAGATTACCAAAATTATGCAAATTAGCCCTGAAATAATAAAACTACCCATAGCTCAATTAATAGCTGCATATGAAAATTTATTTAAATGTATTGATTTGCTTAATGAAATATATGGATTTCTGGTAATATTTTTATTATTAAATACATATTTTAATGACAGAATATATTGCAATTAATTTATATTTTAGCATTTGCTCACAAACATAAATTTCTTCTGCTCTTTTATGTTAACATTTACAATATTTTTTAAGAATCAGTCAGACATTCAAGTGAGTTTTAAAAAATATATTTCATTTCAATATCTTATACACCTAACCTTTTATTTTATATTATTAGACATTATGTTTGAGTGTAATTTGGTTTATGCATCAGAGCCTCAAGATTATTATATTTTCAACAATAAGTGAAATTTTACAACGAGAAATTAAACTCTCAAAATTGTTTATCAATAAACTTTCAATGGCGACAGATATAGGTTCGTATTTTTTATATATACATATACACTATATATTTTTTAAAAACATACATACATAAAATATGTGTTTTTAGATAAACAAGATAGTTATGCATTATTGAATATTATGAAAGTCTTACGACAATATAAACATGAGATAACTGCGAATGGAATTTTTAATCTGAATTTTTCGTACATGTACAATTTTTTGGGTGTTATATTATCATATTTTATAATTTTTGATCAGCTACGCAAAATATAATTTTTTGTAATGTTTTAAATAAATTAGTGAATAAAACTTGTAATATTTATTTAAATATGGCAAAGGTCATTCCTAAAATAATATATATATATGTATTTTTATATTTGTTTTATTACTAAAATATGAAAAATTGTTTTGCTTAATATTTTTTGCGAAAGTTTTGCATCTTATGTAAGACTTAGATACTTTGCCATATTTCTACAGTCTAGAAATCAGCTAATTTATTGAGATATTATTTTAATAAAATGTATATTTAAGTTAAAGACCAAGGGGTATATTAGTTTGTTTATATAATATAAAGGTGATATTTATTCAAGTATTAATTTTTTTCTCTTAAAGCATATAATGAGAATTTTACAAAAATATATTATAAAGGGATCATCAGTGACTAGCCATTTGTCATACTATTTTTCATCTGTATTCTGATTTAAAGTCTACTGTTCTATTATAATATATATAAAATTTTGTACTGTTGGCAAATAAAACGCACATAGTAATTCGAAAATCTCGTAAATATTGCAGGCACACCCTTTTAATTAAAAATCGGTCTAAGGGCCGCAATAGCGGCAAGCCTTTTAACACTTAAAAATCATTTTAGAACGGCGGTGGCTAAGTCAGCCTATATTATGTGAATATAATTGATTGTTTTATTTTGGTTGATTTCAATTTTCCACTATTTAATTAATAGCTGTTGATTGTGTTAGCCCGGTTGGCAACAAATATTTAATAATTAATTTATCTTTAGCAAAGTGGTAAAATAAGAACATCTAAAGCCATCTTATTTATCAGGTAAAATATTTTTAATAATAACGTGTTCATTTTGAATTGAAATGAACAAGCGTAGACATAAAATATGCACTTAGCGTTAATTGATTCCTCGGCTAGTCTTTTAAATAATTTATTACATTCCCAGTGGTCATTTTATTGTGTCGCATAATTGTAATTGTGTATATTGTTACTGGTAAAGTAATGAAGTATTTCTAGAAATTATTATTCAATATTTTATTTGCCATTTTAAATAGTGGTAAGACGCCGTCAATAATAAGTTTAGAGACACTAAAATATTGTAGAAAAATATGCATTTTATAATACATCAAATTCAGTATGTCTGCTTAAAATATTAATATGGATCATAAATTATCTACATTAGATTGATCGTACCCTAGATGTTATATTTCAATATAATATATTTAGTTGCAAATTTATTTTTTAATAGTTATGTCGTCTAAAAATATGTTATCGTATATGACAATAGAATCAAATCAAATAATAAGCGGACTTTTGGGTACTCAAAAAATAAAAATTAAAAATGCAAAAATAGAAATCGTTGGACCTCTTTATAAGACATATTCGTTAATTCTGTGTATTTTAAACTTAACCATGGCGAGTTTTCTATTTAATGTTTATTTTAATGATCCTGCTAAAAACAACATTGAGTTAATTGTAATAATTATATCTTTAATCTTATTTTGTATTACCTACTTAATACTGTGTTTAAATACTATATCTATTAACACAAAAAAAATTAAGAAGATGTATGAATATTTTATTGAAATAGACGAAATTCTGGGTCCATGTAACAAAAGTGATTTGGACAGATTTCGAAATTATTTATATGGGTTTAGAATATCAATTTTGATTTTTAAAATATTACAAGAAATGGTGTTTCAACTTGTTTGGTCGATTATGACTACTGATATTGGTATTCGCATAATGGGAATAGCAATTGACATGGAAATAATAAATATAATAATTGAGATATTCATTATAGCAAAAAAATTTGAAGCTATAAATAATAAATTACAAAAGTATGGAAAGACAATCTCATATAAAAAGTTTAAAATCGCAAGCAACACCTTGGAAAAAATTTGGAGAAGAAAAAAACCAAAGATAAACATAATTTTGTTTATTAATCCTAAAACTTTAAAGATACCAATTTCTCAATTGATAGATGCCTATGAATATTTATTTAAGAGTATCGATTTGCTAAATGAAATATACGGATTTTTGGTAATTATATTATGAAAATTATTTGAGTTAAATATTATATTGCAGTTTATTCATATTTTAGAATTTAGTTACAAACATCAATTTTTTCTGTTCATTTTTATTGACATTCACAATATATATTAATGGATCAAATTTTCAAGTAAGTTTTAAAATATATAATATGTTCCACTACATCATTTATTTAACCTTATTATTCAATATTGATAGACATTATGTTCGGGTATAATTTGGTTTACGCATCAGAGCCTGAAGATTATTATATTTTCAACCATAAGTGAAATATTACAAAAAGAAATTAAACGCTCAAATCTGTTAATCAATAAGCTTTCAACGTTGCCAGATATAGGTTTGCTAATATTAATATATATTTATAAACATTTTATTTTAATAAATATATATAAACATTTTTTTTAGATAAACAAGACAGCCATGTATTATTGAATTTTCTGAAAATTTTACAACAACATAAACATGAGATAAATGCGAATGGATTTTTTAATCTGAATTTTTCGTATATATACAATTTTTTTAGTGTTATATTAACATACTCTATTATTTTTAATCAACTACATACATAAGCTTTTATTAAATAGATAAATACATATGAATTATTAATTATTGCTTCTAAAAAACCAGAACCTAAGATAAATGTTAGAGTTTTTTCCAGTTTAAACATTTTGTGTATATGTAACTCAAATATTTTGATTACAATATTTAATAAAAAAATAATAAAACTGATTTTCGTTTCATTATCCTATTTTTTTTTTAACTAAAATATATATTCAATTTTTTATTTGTAATTAAATTTACATGAAAAATTAAATTACCAAAGGTTTTTGAATACAGTTGATTTTATATATTATTTAAATATGATGTTTAAATAATAAAATTAAATAAAAAAAATAAGTAATACGTTTAAGGCATTTCAATAAAAAAAATATATTTTGTATATCTTAATAATGTGTTACAATACTTACTCATGATGCTTAAATAGTTAAAAAGATATTTATTATACGAATATAAAAATTGTGCAGGACACCTGGTTTTGCATAATAACCACAAACATTCAAAAGCCAATAATAATCACAATTGTAACAGTCAAGACACGCTAGAGACAATATATATTGTTTTAAATTGAATACCATGGATGTGTATTTCCATAGAAAACGCGATTAGTTCTTAATTATTCATCAGAGCTTCCTCAAACGATCGATTTAAATGAGACATTTTTATCTGATGATTCAATTATGAGACAGATCAAAGACTAAGGAGCATTTTTTCAAGCTGAAAGTAAAGATTGCTTATTTTTATTTGTGGAATTAATTATAATTTGCAAGTAATAAGAAAATAGTGTTTTAAATATATAAATATTTAAAAAAAGTAGTCAATTTAAATGGAACTGTATTTTACAATACTAATGAAACATTATATTTATCGCACCCTTCAATCAAATATATACAAATGTTCGGAATATCTTCAGTTGCAAATTTGTTATTCAACAGCTATGTCGTATACAAATATGCAAACATTTGCGATAATAGAGTCAAATAAAACAATAAGCGGACTTTTGGGAATACAAAAATTAAAAATTCGCAATGACAAAATAGAAACCATTGGCCCATTTTACATGACATATTCGTTGATTCTGTGTTTAATAAACGAATCACTGATGATTTTCGTAGCTAAGGATTATTATGATAAAATGTATGAGCCTGCTAATATCGAAATCCAGTATATTGTATTAATTATAAATCTAATCACGTTTTCTATTCTTTATTTATCTCTTTGTTTTAATAGTATATTTCTAAAAACAAATAAGGTGAAAAAGATGTATGAATATTTCATTAAAATTGATGAAATTCTTGGTCCATGCGATAAAAGCGAATTTAATAAATTTCGCAATAAATTAAAATGGCTACAAATATCATTTTTCCCTTTTAAAATATTTCAAGAGTTTATGAATCACATGATTTGGTCTATTTTGGCGTCTGATGTGAGTGCTCGTTTAATAAACATAGCTGTTGACATGGAAATGTTACATATCATAATTGAAATATACATTATAGCTAGAAAATTTGAAGCTATAAATAATATATTGCAAAATTTTAGAAAGACAATTTCACATAAAAAAATTAAAACTCCAAGTAACCTTCTGGAGAAAATTTGGAGAAAAAAACCTAAGATAAACAAAATTTTGTTTAGTAGTCCGAAAACATCAAAAATTCCCATAGCTCAATTAATAGATGCCTACATGTATTTATTTAAATGTGTGAGTTTACAAAATGAAATTTACGGATTCTTGGTAATTTAATAATAGTTCAATAAAACCAATATTTTTTATAACATGATATTGCAATAAATTAATATTGTAGCATTTGATTACAATAATCAATTTCTTCTTCTCTTTTATATTAACATTTACATTGATTTTTTTAATGCAGTCAGATATGCAAGTAAGTTTAAACAAATAGTTATACGATATAATATCCTACTTGTTTAACCTTAGATTAAATAATAGTAGACATTATGTTCAGGTTTAATTTTCATCAGAGCTTAAAGGTTATTATATTTTCAACAATGAGTGAAATTTTACTAAACGAAATTAAGCGCTTAAAATTGCTAATTAATAAGCTTTCAATTTTGTCAGATATAGGTTTGTAAATTATA
Source organism: Plectrocnemia conspersa (assembly GCF_051122295.1). Lineage (NCBI taxonomy): Eukaryota > Metazoa > Arthropoda > Insecta > Trichoptera > Polycentropodidae > Plectrocnemia > Plectrocnemia conspersa. The sequence continues at coordinate 8,978,897 of NW_028277169.1, forward strand.
ATATATATTTACATTCATATACAGTATACACCAAAATATACACATAAAAAACATTTTTTCCATATAAACAAGATAGCCAAGTGCTATTAAATATTATGAGAATTTTACAACAATATAAACACGAGATAACAGCAAATGGATTTTTTAATCTAAATTATTTGGAGTTATTATGACATATTCTATTATTTTTAATCAACTACGTACGATGTAAAATGTATAATACATACTATATTATGTTTTTTTTTAAATATATGTTTATTAAATGCATGTGTGATGTATACTTATTTATAAATATATAAATATATGTATTAATAAATGTTTACTACAAAAATTATAGAATTTTCAACACAAACATAAAGTGTATTTTTACTATTTTAACCTAAATATTTACAATATAATAAAAATATTTTTTGTGAAATTTTTTTGTACATTTAATAAATCTATAAATAAAGTAAATATTATTTATTATCAGTTTTTTCAATAACCGTCCATTGAGCATTACTTACAAAAAAAACGCTAAATTATAGATAAACAATTTGTTCTTAAATAAAGGAACATATTTACATACGAAACTTCATAAGCACGAAGCGGTAACAAAAAACAAAACATTCAAATCAAGATTCACTGCTCAAAATCTTACTTTATCAGCCAGTAAAAATATTATTTTGTTACGAAAGACCGCAAGGCTAAAAGTATGAATGAATCCTTAATAAATGAAGTATATAACTGGTCGATCAGCTAATGATTAATCCCTCGTCAACCGACTCAAGCAGTCCTGCATAACGTACAACGGCTCACCTACTTCAACTTAAAATACCTACACCATCTTTAATAAGAAGAGGTATTGATACGCCTACTCCAGCAGATGCGCCTTGACTCAAAAGTATAGCTACATGGTAACCATTGCCGTTACCAATACTAGCGCCATGCGAGTCCGACCCTTATGGGCGGGCACCCAGCTTTTGACGACTAGATGAATGGGATTCACACACCCCGTAGTGCTAAATATTTTATTGGAGTTGCATTATCATTTCGGTATTATCTTTGTAACAGTACCACCCTCTTCATTATTTAAAAAGCACCTGTTAGCATTTCATCCTCTTTGAGCAACAGGAATCTATTTCAATTAAGGATAGTTTAAGTATTAGTGAATCTCATATGAATAAACTATATTATATTCTTTTGAACAGAATTGCTAAACGCCAAGTATCAGACCGAATTGGATTAGATTTAGTAAAACCCGCAATTTTATACGCTATCAATGTAGATTTTGGCGAACCAACTTTAACACAGCAATTTTTCTGTCTTGCCGTTTCGGCTACTACAGTTTCACGACGCGTTAAAACTCTTTCATTTGACATTGAAAGTCAATTAATCAAAAGTAAGTTGATTATTTGCTCTTAACGAACTAGTTATTAATGCCAAAATAATACATCTAGTGTGTGAAGAATAAATTGATCGATTCTGTACAAAAGAAAGATATTATGTAGCGACATCTTCGCTGAACGTACTCTTTCGACATTGAATTTACGCCTCGCTTCTTGTACGAGCAATCACCTCTAGGACACGCGCAGAAGGACAAGCACTGACGCCTTCCAGAAGGAGATATTCATAAGAGTTACTGTGTACAGTTTGCTGTACAAACGTCCTCCACAAATCAACAACTAACGCAACCGAAAATATCGAAGCTACTACACCTGACTAGAACGCTTAAATTATTTGTTTAATATTTTTTTGTTTAATTTTCATAAATATATGACTTAAAAAATTCAAAATTTTCACTTTCAACTTAACCGTGATTTTATTTTAAATTTATATTTTTAAAATGTAATTAATTGTATTTAAAAATATAAAAAATTTTGAAATGTTTTTAGTTGCATTTTTTAAATAATATTGTTATCGACCTCTACTGAACTAGCAAAAGTATGCCAATAGCGCGAATATATGCGTGTAAAAATGGTGTGGCGTACACTGATTTAAGGATTATGCGTTATTTTTACAACAGATGTTAGTTTCATTATTGATTTTTTTTATGCTGTATTGATCAATCATTTGCGTCACAAATTGCGTTTTGATTACTTATATGTGCACTATCAACAGATTGCTGTTTTATAATGCTTTATTTATTACCTTTTTATTGTGAAATTATTATAGGCATAATAAACTGTTTTTATTTATATTAAAATAATACCATACACCATCATATAACATTACTTACAACGACAAACTAACCCACTTTAGTTGCGACAAATACATTACGTACATTACACGTGAAGAGCGTTATATTACCTAAAATGCCAATTATAAAAGGCTACAAAAATGCTAAGCTACTCTTCAATTTCTATGAAAAAACTTGTGGTTTAATCGGATTAATGAAACTCAAATTAACAGATGACGGAGTAAAACCAATCAAGTCGATGTATAAAATATATTCTGTATCAATCAGTCTCATTATGTCTTACATCGTCTCAAACTACGTGTATAAATACCTTAAATGTAAAAAAAACTTGGACACGACTCTATTATGGGTTATAGTTATATCTATTATATCTTACATCAATTGCTATTTAACCACTATTGTTTCAAGCGTGCTTATAAAACCAAAGTCGGCTTATAAAATATATAAATATTTCATTAAAATCGACAAAAAGCTCAGTTATCCATCTGAAGTTTTTAATAAGCGGTTTGCAATAAAATATTTATTTCTCAACATAGTATTTTTGACTTTATGCATTTTATACATGCACGTAAATACTATACTATTCGCGAATAATAGCTTTAGGAGAGTAATTTTACACATCATGATCATGATATCGGATGTTGAAGTTTTACATTTGTTAATTGTGATCAATATGCTAAGCAGAAGATTTGAATTAATGAACGATAAAATTAAGTCTTACTTCAGAAATAATGTATGTATTATTAACGAAGCTTGCGACGATATAATTATGCGCTTTTGGAGGAATCATAATTTGTATTACACAATCAGCAATTTTGAATCATTTTTTGATAACATTATCAGTGTCTATAACGATTTGCGGGACTTGATAAATATAATGAATAACAGCTTTAAAACAGTGGTAAGTTCTTATTATATTTAATTAAAATATTTAATTATAATGTTATGATTTTATAGGTATTTTTCTTTGGAATGAATATATTTTTCGCGTATTGGACAAGTTTATACGTAGCTATTTGTCTCAAAGACTCTTTGATTACAGTCAGTATAAAAATATTTAATAATGTTTTTAAAACATATATTAAAAATTAAATTATTGTTTCAGGATAAAATATGGATTATAAACTGGTGCTTTTTTTATATGGTAAAGACATATATTTCAACGATAATATGTGAAATTTTTGACGAAGAGCAGTGCAGAACAAAGATGTTGTTTGGTAAAATGTTATTAACTTCAAATCTAGGTAAAAAATTATCAACTTACAAAATTGTATGTATATGTAATTGACTGATTTTTTTTATATAATATTTTCTAGAAGAAGTGAAGTACAATAATTTGAAAAAATATCTAAACATTGTCAATCAAGAAAGCTGTGTAATTGAAGGCATTTTTTTTAATATGGGTTTTAAGTTTATTTTTCAAATAATTGGCAACCTTATGGCATATATTTTAATATTGTACCAGTTGGTTAAGAATTAGTAAAAAAAATAATTAATAAATTAAAAAAATATTGTGACTATTAAAAAAATAATTATTGGATAATCAATTTTAAACTAAAATGTGAGAGAGTTTCGACTAAAACACTGGATTGTTTTGCGTATTTTTCACTATTAAGACATACATATTGTAAAAAAAGACTAACAGTAGAGCTATCAATACTGAAATACCATTATTTTTTTATTTTTTTTAATTGTGCGAATTTTTGGGTAGATTTTTCCATCTTAATTAATTGACCAAAAATCCATCGTCAATTTTACAGGGCCTTTGAACCCCTATATGTAAAATAAACAAGAGCTAGAACAACTGCAATGTGTCGTTTTTATGAATCTTTCCTTAACCATTGTCTTCGTCGCAATAAATCAAGAAAATATATAAACAAACAATGAACCATTAAGACGTACATGTCAGATCCTGTGTTTTATTCTGATGATGTTTTAAAAATCACAAGTGTTTCAAATTTCAACATACGTTGATTGTTCCTAAGGTGTACCAAGTATGCAGGGATGCATTTAACTAGCGAATGTCAAAGGAAAGGCTAAACTAATGACGTAAAATGTGCAAATTACAATGGAAACTACCCAGCAAAAAATAAAAGATGTTTAGTATATAATCAAATCCAATAAAAACAACATCCACAACTTTGAACAAAAATACAAATAGAACCAACCAACGCCACACAAACAGTTAGAAAAGACGCTGCGCAATCGATCGAAATATGAGAAGAAACGATGACTTATCCGAAATAAAAAAAAAATGATGAAGAAGCAGAATGACCGTCATGCTACATATTGGAACGCTAACGGTATATTACACCACACGCAAGAAATTTAAGAAAAAATCTCGAAAAACACATTATTTGAATTTTATATGAAATTACAATATTATATTAGTGTATTTTGAATATTATTAAATATTTTTTGTATTTATTTAAAAACCTGCATATATGTAGGTGCAAAGTCACGCCCTTTTGACATCAAAAGTCAAAACCCAATAAAGATTGCCTAAACAATATAAAGATTTTTCTAAAGCTACATACTTCACTTTAATATGCATATAAAACAAAATACCTGTAGATGAAAATTACTTGATAAAAAATAAGTATTTGTTTTTAATAAATTAAAACTAGATCAAATTAGAAATACAAATACAACTTTTTATCATAATAATAAACATTAGCCCACTGTACTTTAGCAATTACTTTAAATCGATTTTTGTCAAACATTTTTCGGTCTGCATTTTACCATCATTAGTATGTGTGTATTTTGACATGAAAAGACAGTGTTGAAATGTCATACCATAGCAATGCCGCCCTGTTAAATTCGTATAATATTATTGGTGGATTTTTCGGAATACTTAAAGTACCGCCAAGAAGATACTATAAACTGTACGCTTTGGCACTGTGTGAAATATTATTTATATCGAGTATGGTACATACCTATAACTGGTTCTGTACACGTGGAAAAAAGGCGATATACGGTACTTTAGACAAATACTCTTATAGCATATTCATAACGATGAATCAATTCACGTTCATGATTTTGTATAAGACTACAGCTATAAATAACATATTTTTTTGTGCAAAAAAGTCTAAAAATCTGTTCGAACACATGACTATTGTAGATAAAACATTAAATAAATATCTACTGAAATTAAGACATGACGATAAAAGCTCGTACATATTGTTTGCCATGATTATTATTATACTATGTTACAAATTAATTCAAATAACAACAGTTACATGGAACTGGTCTTTGAATTTCTTTTCTGTTACATTTAATACATTAGCCACGATAACTGATCTGGAACAACTCTTTTTCGTGTGCGAAATAAATATGATTGCGAAAAGATTTGAAAATCTTAACAAAGTCATGTTTTATTTAGGAAATGAAGGATATGGAATAAAAGAAAACCAACTCGAAGTTCCAAGTGGTATTTTCACTAAAATGTGGAGGAGAAATTCTATTGAAATGCAAGTTTTGAGTTACAGAAATCCTAAATGTTGCATCGATGACCTCATAGATGTTTATAACCATTTAATCATAATTATACAATTACAAAACACAATTTATGGATATACGGTATGTTTATCTTTTTTTAAACATTGCTGCATAGTATTCTATAGCTTAAAAACATCGACTATAAAAGGGTTGGGAAATTTTCTGGGCAGCGAATTGGATTGGATATTTTTTTATTAATTTTTATTGTAAAAACGACTCAATTAGCTGATGCTGTGGTTAATTTTAAATAAATAAAAAATACACTTTCTAATTACCGTAATTACTTATATTTCTAAGTTAATATTTTGCAGCTGTGGACTTTCTTAATGAATTTTAAATTAATTCGAATAATGTTTATTTTGTTGATTTTTTAACAGGTATAAATAAAATTAAATTCCGTACTAATTTTTACTTTGAAACACTTTTAAATTTATATCACTAGTCTTAATACCCCTTAATCTTTTTTCTAACATATATTTAAGTGTGTATAAACTGTATTAATTATTTAATATACTATTCGATTAATGAATAATTAAATAAAGAATATTTTAAAACTCAACTGCCTAAAATGTAAAATATTTGTTTTAAAATAATATAGACGTTGAACTTATTCAGTAATATTTCTAAATATTGTATGTATGTATATATATATACAACATGTATATATTAATATATGTATGTTATTTCAGCTACTGGCAATGGGTTTGAATATTTTTTTTTGCTTTGTGAACTCGGTTTACGCATTGATTTACATAAATGGAAATTTTTATGTAAGTATAGCAATTTTTACTTAAAATTGTTCGATATTGCAGCGAGATTCGAATCAATTTTAGAGTTGTGATCATGGCAGGTCTCTCACTGCCGAAATATCAAATAATAATAAGTCACAATCATTATGAAAATCACTTGTAAACAATTATTATTACTTGAAAATTATTTTTTACATATACGTATGTATAATACTTTTCAGATTATTGTAGAATTTATCGCTTGGATTCTACTGCTATTCCTTAAAACTTTTACTATGTCGGCCTTTTGTGATATTCTACAGACAGAAACAGATAAGACCAAAATATTGATCAACAAACTAGTAACATCGCCTCTACTTGGTAAAATGTGTTCATGTACGTTTCTTTGATAGTTGCAACATTAATTTTTTTTATTTTAGAAACTGAAAACCACTTTGTATTGATGAAGTTCTTGAATCTAACAAAGAAATCTAATACTCAGATAACGGCTCATAACTGTTTTAATATTAATTTACCTTTTATACACAGTATATTGGCTATGATAACTTCGTATATTATTATACTTAATCAGCTATCATGAAATTAAATATATTTTAAATAAAATTACTCTTACGAACAATAACTGTTTTCCTTAAACCTAAACAAAACCAAAAAATATATTTTCCTTTTAAATATTTTTTTGTAATACTAATAATTAAGTAGTATTTGTAGTATGTTAATAAAATATAATAATCTGAACAAAAATAAATTATTTAAAATATATATTTCATAAATAAATTTTATTATATTATATTATGTGGCGGCTAAAATGTGTCACACTAGCAAAAAATAACAGAATTTCAATCGCCTTAAAAGCTGGTAAGATGAAGAATGATCTATCAATTAAAATTCCAATGATGCACTTCGGTTTTAAAAAACTTCCAAAGAAGATAAGTCATAACAAGCAATCCAGTTAAAAGTTGCTCCGCCCTTTTTAGGACCCCAGAAGTCCTGAAAAAGTCCAGCACTTAACTGAAAAGACTGCAGCTAGTAGAACTGCGCTTTGGAGATTAGGCCTTCAGAGAGCCTGCCCCTAACGGAGAGTAATTGCGCCACTGCGACTACGCCTTCTAGAGGATCAGCGCTAGAAGAGCGCCCTTCAGGCACCAAAAGGTCAGCGCCTTCATACTAGATGCACTTTATATATTTTTTTTATATATATACACTTTATATTCAATAAAGATGTAACATACCATTTTAAATTTATAGCCTTATTCAGTACCTCACACATAAATCTCTAAAATTATAATTAAAGTTTACCGTTTAAAAAACATTTTAAATATAAATAATAACTACTTTATTTAAATTTAAACATAAATAATAAATATATAATAATGAAAATTTACAATAATTAATTTTAATTTACCTTAAATAAATTTTATCAACTATTTATTGTGAAAAAATACATATGTATAGCCTCTTTGCGAATTATAATATAATGGTCATAATTACTAGTTATATGAATATAGTTATCCGATTTAACGATTACTTTCAATCATGTTTTTGATATTTATTAACTGAATGGTTAGAGAATTAGCAATGAGACACCAATTGGCCGCTGCAGAAGTTTGTATTATTGGTTAAATAGTTACATGTCATCTAAAGTTATTTACAGAGCGAATCAGCGCGCGAAAAAACCTGTGAAAGAAAAAAAAAGTATCTGTCCTAGCCGCCGAATTGTTACCATAAAACATGTATGACTCCGAATAGGAAACTATAACAAGTTTACAAACAACTTCCACCATAGCAATTTGATATTGTAAAATTCGACTAGTAAGAAAGACAGTGATTTTAGCATTCACTTAAAAATGCAGATTAATTAGTACAAGCAATGAGAAGTAGTGCTCTAAAACACGAAGGGTCGGTGCGAGCGACTGTTGTTCCGGCACGCAGTAAGGTCGGTGCGAGCGAGCGAGAGTGATAGTGATAGCACATTTGAGAGTTAATATTTTAAATTATTGCAACGTTATCCAAATATCATAAAATTGTCTATATTGCTTTTAAAAAATAAACTGTCTAATATAAAATTTAAAGTTTTATAAATTAAAAATATATATTTTTCTCTTTAGATTACATTACTGCTCTTGTAAAAACCCTTAGCAGAAATCTCTATTTTTATATGTATTATGTTCTGAGGCCAAAGGGGTATGCCTTTGCAGCTAAAATAAACACTTAAAATCTGGTATCCGTTACGCGTTCCGGAATGACCATCTGTACCGTTTCACTTGAGGCGTAGACATATTTTGGGGGCGTGTTCGAGAAACATCCTCATCTGCGATTCGCCAAAGCTGTTATGAAATAGCATTGAAGAAATGAAAATTGATCACAGGAGAATGTCACAGCAGCTGGGTCGAGCCAGGACACTTTCAGAATCATGGCAGAACACATTACGACAAATCTCAACTGCTCCGCCAACATCATAGCCGACAATAATACAACTCGACATGCCAGCGAAGATTTTCTGACTGTCAAGACCTGCATATATTTGGGTGCAAAGTCACACCCCTTCGACTTCAAAACTCAAAACACAATAGAGATTGCCTAAGCATTATAAATATTTTTCTATAGCTACATAATAAGTCTTAAGATAGTACATACTTCACTTTAATATCCATATGAAACAAAATACTTTAAAACTCTTATAAGTGCCTTTAGATGAAAATAGTTTGATTAAAAATAAGTGTTTGATTTTAGTAAATTAAAACTAGAACAAATTAGAAATACAAATACAATTAATTTAATTTTGTATGATAATAATAAACATTGCCCCACTGTACTTTAGCAATTATTTTAAATCGATTTTCGTCAAATATATTTCGGTCTGCATTTTATCATCATTAGTATGTGTGCATCTGGACATGAAAAGACATCGTTAAAATGTCATACCATAGCAATGCTGCCTTGCTAAATTCGTATAATATTTTTGGTGGATTTTTCGGAATACTTAAAGTAAAAACATATAAGAATACCGTAGTACTACCAGGAAAATACTATAAACTCTACGCTTTGGCTCTGTGTGAAATATTATTTTTATCGAGTATGATACATACTTATAACTGGTTCTGTGAACGTGGAAAAATGGCGAAATACGGTACTTCAGGCAAATCCTCGTATAGCATAGTCATAACGATGAATCAATTCACGTTCATGATTTTGTATAAGACTACAGCTATAAATAACATATTTTTGTGTGCAAAAAAGTCTAATAAGCTATTCGAACACATGACTATTGTAGATAAAACATTAGATAAATATCTACTGAAATTAGCACATGACGATAAAAGCTCTTACACATTGTTTGTCATGATGTTTATTATACTAATATACAAATTGATTCAAATAACAACCGATACATGGTACTGGTCTTTGGATTTTTTTTCTGTTTCATTTAATATATTAGCCACTATAACTGATCTGGAACTGCTCTTCTATGTATACGAAATAAATACGATTGCGAAAAGATTTGAAAATCTTAACAAAGTCATGTATTATTTAGGACATGAAGGATATGGAATAAAAGAACACCGACTCGAAGTTCCAAGTGGTATTCTCACAAAAATGTGGAGGAGAAATTCTATTAAAATACATGTTTTGGGTTATACAAATCTTAAATGTTGCATCGATGACATCATAGATGTTTATAACCATTTAATCATAATAATACAATTACAAAACACAATTTATGGATATATGGTATGTTTATATTTTTTTAAGCAATGCTGCATGATGTTCTATAGTTTAAATACATCTACTATAAAAGATTTGGAAACTGTTCTTCCTAAAATGTAAAATACTTGTTAATTGTTTTATTTATTATTTTCTAAATAAACTCACATAAACCAATCTGTTTTATAATGATAAAATAAAGACATGGAACATATTCAGTAATATTTTTAATATATATATATTTATATATATATATATATATATATATATATATATATATATATATATATATATATATATATATATATATATATATATATATATATATATATGTGTATATATATATATACAATATGTATTTATTATTATATGTATGTTATTCCAGCTACTGGCAGTGGGTTTGAATATTTTTTTTTCTTTTGTGAACTCGGTTTACGCATTGATTTATATAAAAGGAGATATGTATGTAAGTATAGTGATTGTATTGTTTGATATTGCGGCAGAGATTTGAAATAATTTTAAAGTTATGATCATGGCATGTCGATCACTGCCGAAATATCAAATAATAATAAGTCACAAACACTATTATTATTTTTTAACTATTTAAAAATATATGTATATTAATTTCCAGATTAACTTAGAGTTTTTCACTTGGATTCTACTGCAATGCCTTAAAACTTTTACTATGTCGGCTTTTTGTGATATACTACAGACAGAAACAGATAAGACCAAAATATTGATCAACAAACTAGTAACATCGCCTCTACTCGGTAAAATGTGTGCATTGATTTTTTTTCTAATAGTTGTAACATTAATTATTTTTTTCAATTTTAGAAACTGAAAACTACTTTGTATTGCTGAAGTTCCTGAAATTAACAAAGCAGTCTAATACTCAGATAACGGCTCATAACTGTTTTAATATTAATTTGCAATTTATGCACAGTATATTGGCCATGATAACTTCTTATATTATTATAATTAATCAGCTATCATAAAATAAATATATTTTCACAAAAAATAACTGTAAAATATTAAAAAAATAAATAAAATTTGTATTCATTTAAAAATGCACTAAAATTTTAAAATATATAAGTAAAAAAATAAATATTTTATTATAATACATATTAGGAACACACTACTCGGACGGCGGAGGGACTTTTTGCAAATACGTGTTAAAAGCGTAATAAATTCGATTTTAATTAGTCCATTTGCATAGCAGAACAATTATTTTCGTAACGATCGGAGATTTGGACGCAGAAAGTCAATGCTTTCATAAGTGAATCATAAACAAAGGTCAGTCGATGCCTTTACTAATACAAAATAATGCTGTTGTTTTTAAAAATATCAACTATCGGTAAGATTTACTAGATTCAAATATCTACCTTTATGCAAAAGTAGCAGACAATAGCAAATATATGATTAATAAAGAAAAATAAGCTCTTTATATAAGGGCTGATTTTGATAAATGGCCTTTTCACTTCAATCGTTTAATTTTGGACCAGCCTGTGAACGACCATGAGTTTGAGCCACCTCAAATCCAGATTTAACACTCCATCCACGTATAAATATATAAAATATTACAAAGAGTGTCATAGATAAAAAAAAAACAATATTTTATAATTAATGAAATGTTTTAAGAATACGATTTGAATTACTAAAACTCATTGTACTTTAGCAATTACTATAAATCGATCGATTAAATATTTAACGGTCAACATTAACAGCTATTATTATTTATAAATTACATAAATTATTTTTATTCTCTATTAATACTAGTCTAGCCCAATTATACAATGAAATACAACGTCAATATGTCATACCATGGCATTGTTGCATTGTTAAATTCATACAATATTTTTGGTGGAATTTTCGGAATACTTAAAGTAAAGACATATAAAGATTATGTAGTACAGCCAGGAAGGTGCTATAAATTATATGCTTCGGCTTTGTGTGTAATATTAATAACGTTAAGTTTGATACACAACTGGTTCTGTATATTAAGGAAAATCGCAGTGTACGGAACTTCGAGTAAATCCTCCTATAGCATAATCATAGTGATAAACGAAATAACGTTCATAGTTTTATACAAAACTATCGTTTTAAATAACATTTTTGTGTGTTCTGAAAAATCGAAAACACAGTTCGATCACATGATCAGTGTCGATAAAATTTTAAATAAATATCTTCTGAAATTAGGACACAATGATAAATGCTCTCGCACATTGTTCGCCTCAATGATACTTTTGTTAATATACAAATTGATTCAAATAATTTCTGATGCCATAGCATTGTCTTTGGATTCATTCTACTTGTGGTTTAGTATCCTTGCTACGATTACCGATGTGGAAATGTTTTTTTACATATTTGAAATAAATACAATAGCCAGGAGATTCGAATATGTCAACAGAGTATTGTATTATTTGGGACAAGGGTTTGGTATAGATAAAAACCGTCTCGAAGTTCCAAACGGAATTTTCACAAAAATGTGGATGAAAAATTATATTAGAATACAAGTTTTCGGTTACAAAGATCTGAACTGTTGCATCAGAGACATCATAGATGTTTATAACTATTTAATCATAATAATTCAATTACAAAACTCGATTTATGGATATATGGTAGGTTTATATAATATGTATTAACTAAGCAATTGCGTTTCACGGCTTCTATGATCATAATAAAAATGACAAAATATTACATAGTTATATACAGGGCTTTTTTTAAAACAAAAAAGGTGCCGGAACTCACTTTTTGGGAAGCTTTTTACTAAAGAAATTTTATTCAAATAGCATTTAAATGAAATTTTAAGCACCTTTTCAAATGTCTCGAAACGCATAAAAAACAAACCTAAGGTAAATGAACAAATACAAATATACAACTGAAGATTAAATGTAAAAAAAATTATAAAACATAGTGATTTCCAAAGTTTTGTCCAAATTTTCTTCATTCTATGGCCGAATGAAATTTAAGAAATCACAGATCAACGTATTTTGAAGGATCGAAAAGTGGCAAAGGTAGTACAATGTGATTGAATAACAAGGGTCTTGAACGAAGTTCCTATTGAGGTAATAATTAGATTCATTTAAATTCAATTCCTATTTCCTTATGTTCACATGAATAAATAGGAATTTAATTCATAGCACATATCAAACGCAATATTTTTTCAGGATGTTTTTTCGAGAGTGTATTCGAGAAATCTACGAATCATTTTTATTTAGTTTATGGTAGTCTGATTTACATGTTCCTAAAATCCATCTCTCCAAATGTCCAGTGAACATCAATATCTTCAGGCCAATATTTTTAATTAAGTTCGCAAGACCAATGTGCAAATTCAACATTTTTTCTACCTAGTATCCTGTTTAAATTGACTCTTATCTTAATCCAAAATCAGGGATTCATTTGCACCTCATGAATTTGGCCAGAAAAATGCATGTTATTTAATGAAATCAAAATTTTAATAAAAACAATCACTGACTAGCCAACTTTTGTCCTCCTCTCCCTGAAAAAATCATAAATGACGTATCTGATTCGGAACCAGAAAATCTCGGGTTATCCCTCAAAGAAAATACAAAAAAGCAATTTCGAATACATCCCAAAAATATGTTATTTCAGTAAAATCATATCGGAATACATTTTCACTAGTAGATATATATATATATATATATATATATATATATATATATATATATATATATATATATATATATATATATATATATATATATATATATATATATATATATATATATATATATATATATATATATATATATATATATATATATATATATATATATAATTTATCTGGCAGATGCTAGTGAAATGATAGGATTTAAACTTTTCCATATGTAGTAATATAAAAAGCTACATACTTATCATTATTTCACTAGTGAAGTCTAAATACAATTACGCCAGTATATATATATTTTTGCTAGCGAAAATATAAGTAATAGACGCTAGTGAAATTATATGCTGTTCTCAATTTGACATGACTATATGCTGTTCAAACCCAAACCTAACCTACACAAATTAACTAAACCCAACTTAACCTAATGAAAGTTTAAGACTAGAACTAGAACTTTCATTAGAGTTTAGTTGACTAAGTTTAAGATACAAACTTAGTCAACTAAACTCTCAGGGGTAAATAAACGAAAGAAGAAATACAGACAGACGTCGCATCTCATATATTGCTCCATAGTTTGTCTGCACTTTGATATTGCATTATGTTTTAAAATATGATAGCTATCCTTACCAATATTACAAAAGACTTCTAAAATAGGAGTATTGGTCAAAATATATTTAAACTGAATTTTGGTAAATAGGAGGGTGCAAAAACAATCATCACTTTTCATAAGTAAAAAGTTCACGTCAAAAGCAATAAAATTGTGTGCGGTCGTTTGTTCATACAGCAAACATTGCAACGTCGTTTATACTAACAATGAAATTTATTTTTGAAAAAATCTATGTAGTGAAATCTTACGTTAACTTTTTTTTAAATATAGTAAATGAATTATCAGTCTTTTTTCATACGTTTTTAACAGTTATTAGAGTCTAGCTCTATGTATATAGACCATGGTCTAAAATCTAGAACCGATCGTTCCCAATACGACCACTTATTACTTTTGACATGGATTTTTTCTTTCTGAAAAAGAATTGGATGAAGTTTGCCTGCAATTCACCGCCAGCAATTTATCGCTAGCAGTTTACCGCAACGTCAATTGATCGTATAATTTTAAATTTTTATCGCCAATAATACATATCATTTATATAAATTTATTGGTCATTTTAAATTTAAAATAATGTGGTATTTTTAGAATTAAGTGCATTTAAAAATGGAATGGACTCATTAATTCTAATAAATAAGGATTGGTTAAAGTATATTAAAATCAAATTTTGACTAATAGGAGAGCACAAAAACAATTACTTCTTCTCAGAAGTCAAAAATTTACGTCAAAAGCAATAAAATCATATCGGCGACGGCACGATTTTATTGCTTTTGGCGTGGATTTTTGACTTCTGAGAAAGGATAATTATTTTTTGCGCTCTCCTATTAGTCAAAATTTGGTTTAGATGTACTTCATTATATTTTTACTATTTAAAAAAATTGAAACAGTAAAAATACCGTAAAAAAGTTGCCGTACATAAAAATATTTTTGGTTCCATGACAAAAGCTCCAAGGAAAACGACTTAAGCTCCAGTCGACAATTGATCCACATTGCATAAGATCCAACTCCAAACAAGATATTTAAAATTATATTTTTAATAAATAAAGTAATAAAAAGAGGAGTAGCGGAAATTTGTATATTGTTATTTTTCAAGTTACTAAATATCGGTGAGTCATCCATATATCATATTTGGAATAAAATAATATATATCATAATTAAAATAAATATGTATATTATAAAGGTCTTATTTTATTATCGACTATATTTAGAGGCCGTGGAACATATTAATAAATATTCTTTTAACAACTGTTCTATGTATATTATATGCTATTGTAGTTATTGGCTATGGGTTTGAATATATTTTTTTCATTTTTGAACTCTACTTATGCAATAATTTATGTAGCAGAGATTAGTTCTTATGTAAGTATTTTTATATGCTTTTCTGTATTCTAAGTTTGAATACTACATTTGTTTAAATTAAAATTCCAGGTAAGTACAGAGATATCAATCTGGTTTCTACAACAATGTATTAAAACGTTTGTAATGTCGGCGCTTTGTGATATTCTACAGACAGAAATAGATAAAACAAAAATGTTGATCAACAAACTAGTTGCATTGCCACAACAAGGTAAAATATGTACATTATTAATTTTTTTATTAATCATAGAACTAATATTTTTCAATTTTATTTCAGACCCCGAAAATTACTGTCTGATGTTAAAGTTTCTAAAACTTGTAAACAAATCCAAAACTCAGATTACGGCGTTTAACATTTTCAATATTAATTTATCTTTTATACACAGTATCATAGCCGTAATAGTATCTTATATAATTATACTTTATCAACTGTCAAACAAATAGGTTAATTTTGGAAAGAATGGCATCAAAAGCAAATACGTAATACTTCTATCTACAAGTTTTCCAAAATTAAATACTAAATCATATACCATATTAAGGATTTTTAGTAGTTTTATTCTTTACCTCAAATGTCTTAAAACAAATTAAAAAATACTTTTAAAAAATTCAGACATAAAACAGTAGTAGTATCATTTCATTTTAATAAAATAAAATAATAAAATAGATATTAAAAAAATAATATTTACCAAAATATAGTATTTCAACAACAATTAGATATACTTAGAGTGCCCTAGAGTTGTGATCACATCCTTTATTCTTGCTTGTCGCGGCAAGAACGCTTGAGAACGCTTCTCTCGCATAAATAAATTAGATTTTCGTAAAACTAATATTATAAAATTTTAAAAATCGTAATTTGAGTAAAAATAAATAATATAAAATGACATTATTTTACTAATTCTAATAAATATAAATTTATTTAATTTTTGCGGCCATTACCGGACGAATTTGCTAATTTTTAAAAATATTTTTAATAAATAAATATGTTTTTTTACAATACAAAACACAAATAAATCACAACTTTATTTCCTTTTAAAAAATAACATTAGTTTTTTGTGCTGCAAAAATTTGTTTAAATGAAAAATGCTTAATTGTTTCTTCCTTTATATAAACAAATTTTAGTTTAGAGAGGAGGTAGGATTTTTTTCTCAGGGTCCTAGCTTTTAACTGAGAAATTTCAGAACAGTATTTAAAAAATATAAGAGTAAAGATTCAATGCATACATACAGACATTCACTCAATTTTATATAAGCATGTATATTACATATATTTATTATATACTAAAGTTTGCGAAAAAAAATATAATGAACATTTTTAAACAACACAAAATAAAATATATGATTACATAAATAATTGTTTAGTGAGAATTTAAGATGTTACGTTATGTTACGTATATTGTTTTAGAATAACATAATTTACTTTATTTACTTTAAAACGCAGAAAATGCAATTTATATTTTTGAATCATAATCAGTATTACTGAGAATCAGGTAAAAATACTATTTATATGTATTTATAGCAATCAATAAATAGAAAAACACACATAAACCATCAATTTTAACGACAAAACAATTTTCTGTAAATGAATTATGTAATTAAAATTTAATTTGTGACACTCAGCTCTAATAAATAATTTTTTTTTTAATATATTATTTTTTAATCCATATATTTAAAAAAAAAGTTTCACACACTTTGATTACGGATAAATTATGTTTAATTAATGAAAAGCGTTTGCGAATAGATACGCTCTCTCTTTACTAGGCGCTGGGCATAGACACAGTTTTAAGCCACTTCATGAGTTGATTTTGGGTCGACAACCAGAAAGGATAGCGCGCATCATTTTTTTGAAAAACGGTATGCTTTTTACTTTTTTTTATATATATGTTAGTGTAAATTGTGTAAAAGTGTTTTTGAGTTCAAAATCAATGACTGAAATTGCGTCGGAAAAAAATTTTTTTTTGACGAAACTTCATATAAAAAAACTTTACACGAATACAAAAAGTTCATAAAACATTTTATTTAAAATTTTAAATCAGTATTTTTGGATAGATATGGAAGAAACATTATTTGTAAATTGAAAAAAAAAACAGTACTGGTGAATTAGATATTAATATAATTGTAGAATATTGAAAAATATTCGATATAAATATAATTTAAGAATATTGGAAAATATTCGATATAAATATAATTAAAGAATATTGGAAAAATTGCCAGTGGAATTAAGTACGAAGGTGTAAATTTGTATAATAATATTCCAAGGATAATCTGCAAAAATGAAATAAAGATACACCTTCGTGCAATAAGAAATAAATTAAAATATTAAGTATTTATTTATTTGTTTTGTGTAAAAATTAAACAACCCTGACTTGAATAGGGAAAAATAATTCCGTTTTTCTTGGTAAATAGCAGTGAAAATGTCACATTGTATATTTATTTTATATGTCGTCATAATATACCATCGATACATTTCCGAAAAAACTATTTTCAATAGATTTTGTTTTCGCTATATAATTCCCGGCCCGTAGTATACGTCCGTATCAATAATTCGCGGCTTTTAAAAGGTTAAGTTAAATAAATTAATAAATATTAATAACAAACTGATAATCAAAATTCGGCAACAACAGTGCTCAAACGCCACTTAATTATAATTAAGTAAACACCTAACCATGATTCGGGATATTTTTAATAAAAAAATTGCATAAAACGTATTTTTTCACATTTTGCTCTAAAAAAAATTACGTGCTATGTAAAACAATGTATACCAAAAGTTTTCTAGTTCTAAGGATTTCGAGAGACTAATTTTTCTACAAAACGTCAAGTACAAAAAATCAACTTACGCAGAAAGAACGAAAAATAGTTAATCAATACGTCACTTACCTTTTTGAGAAGTGGGTGCTTTTGTACCGCGCCTTTTCTTACTCGCATCTCGTTTGCCAACGTTTCGATCACCGATGTTGGGGTCATCACCTTGAGTGTAATTTTGCACTTATCACAGCCACCGTTGCACTTATCACAGACTCTTGGGATCGCAGACATCGTCTTGATTCGATCTTGTGTTTTGTTATTTTCTGTTTGCTTGTTACTAAGGAAACAACAAGTGAATTAATTTTCGAATTGATTTTTTTAAATGAATTTATATTTGTATGAATTTTGTTTAAATTTAATTTTGCTTGGTTTGCTTTCGTATCGTATTTTTTTATTTACAGCTATTTTCTTTATAAACTTACAAAATATTTTTCATTAAATAAAAGAGATGACGGCTAAACAATTCCAGATACTTGGTTACTGGTTTTCATCTCGTTTGTTCAATGCGATATTTTACCCATAATGCTGTGTCATCAAAGTAGTATGTAATACCTAAATGCATTTTTAAATAATATTTTTATATTTTGTTCGAATTCCTTTGCTATTGACAACACAGAATTATCTCTTGCTTTAAGTTTATTCTTTCAGCACAAGTAAATTATTAATAATTAATACATCTACAGCAATATTAACTTGTTTAGATATTGCTTATTGTTGCGACATAATTTATTTGCAATATTTCAGTGCTTTTATATCTAATTACATGTATACATAATAGATTCTCAACGTATTTATGTTGCATAAAAAGCAATTAACCTTTATGTGTATAATAATATTTTGTATTACAACATCAATCGATCATACTTTCCCGATTATTTCAAAACAATTTTCATAAATTATTTATGAGTCAACATTAAAATATACACTTTATTTTTTATTGTCCATCAACTACTAGTTTTCTTCAATTTTATATTGAAAGACAACGTGAAAATGTCATATCATAACATTTTTTCCTTGTTGAATTCTTATAATATTTTTGGTAGAATTTTCAGAATATTAAAAGTAAAGATGCGTAAAAATATCGTAGTACTTCCGGGAAGGTGCTTTAAACTTTACGCTTTTGCTCTGTGTGAAATATTATTTACATCAAGTATGATATATTTATATAACTGGATATCCGATAAGACGTCAGTTATCGAAAATACAGGCAAACCTGTATTTTCGCGAAATCTGTAATTTTTGAAAAATCACTGCAATGAACCAAATGACATACATAATATTATACAAAACTATTGTTTACAATAACATATTCGCGTGTCCCAAAAAAGCGAAAACACAATTTGAATACAAGAAGAGAGTCGATAAAATTTTAGATAAATATCTACTGAATTTAGCACACGACAATAAAAGCTCTTATGCTTTGTTTGCCACACAGATAATTCTCATATCATACAAATTGATCCATATATGCGGTAATACAATGAAATGGACCGCAGATTTCTTTTTTGTGTCGTTCAGTATCTTAGCTATGATTACCGAACTAGAAACAATCTTTTACATATTCGAAATAAATAATATCGCGAGGAGATTCGAGAATCTCAATAAAATCATATTTTATTTAGGGAAAAATGGACATGGCTTGGACGAAAACCGAATCAAAGCTTATGACGGTATTTTTACTAAAATATGGAGTAGAAGATCTTTTAAAATACAAGTTTTGGATTACACAGATAATAATTGTTGCATCGAAGACATCATTAATGTTTATAATAATTTAATTATAATAATACAATTACAAAACGCGATTTATGGATATACAGTATGTATATATTTATTAATTAAGCAATGATTTCATGCCTTTTAAAATATATCCTCAGGGTCTAAACAACAGTTTGTTACAATAATAAAAATTAAATTGTTTTTATGATTTTTGGTAGTATTAACACATTTGCTATGCCAAAATACATACAAATTAATTTTATTGCTATTTTCATATAATACGTTAAGTATTTCTTTAATTTTAATTTGAGAACTAATTCTACTAGTTCTTTTAGTAAATCTATTCTAAAAGCCATGGAACATTTTTATTATTATTTATGAAGCAAATATTATTTATACTGTTATATATATTATTGCAGTTATTAGCGATGGGTTTGAATACTTTCATAACATTTTTGAATTCGGCTTACTTATTATTTTACATAGCAGGTTCAAATTATTCTGTGAGTATAAAAATAAATATTCAAGTTAAACTGTAACTGTTTTTTAAAATAAAATCAAAGGTGGGCACGGATATTTCTCTATGGTTTTTACATCAATGCAACAAATTTTTTACTGTGTCGGCAATATGTGACATTTTACAGACAGAAATAAATAAAACAAAAATATTTATCAACAAACTAGTTGCTTCGCCATTACTCGGTAAAATGTGTACTCTTACAGTTTTTTAATAAATCAATTAATACTATATTTTATTACTCCTTTCAGAAAAAGAAAACTGCATCGTAATGTTAAAGTTTCTGAAACTAATTAGTGAAACAAAAACCGAGATGACGGCTTATAATGTTTACAACATTAATTTATCTTTTGTACACAGCATTTTGGCCTCCATAGTCTCTTACGTTATTATACTTAGTCAGCTAAATTAAACAGCATTAAATTTTTTTCTGTATGCTAAAGTAATGTTGTATTTCCTAATATAAATGTATTTATTAATATTATTTATTATGTCATTATTATATTTATTACTTCAACTATATCAAATGCGCATTGTTTGTATTATGTTCAAATATAATACATGTATGTATCAACTATGTTTTTGTGAGCTCCAAATATAGAAATATAAAAACGTACTTAATATTTAATCAAACGTAAACATTATATTATAGATACAAAGAATCTAATACAGAAAACATTGACAAAAAAAATTAATTTTAAAAGCTTTAAAAAAGCTGTTCAGATAAGGTGTATAATTTTTTTGTGAATACTAATAAATAAACGTAAATAAACAAACAAAGCAGCGGATAGAAATTTGTGCAAAAGTCAACAATCAAAAAATATAAAAATAAAGGAAATACGTTATAAAAATATGCTCTAAACAAAATTCGAATAAAATAAATAATGAATATTCTGAGTTTTTGGATCTGGACCTCCCGCCAATCTTAAATATTGGTCTATGTAGTGCGTAAATTTACGCAGGAACGCGATAACAGTAAAAAATGCACAAGTTTGAATATCTATTTTCAACTAGAAAATTTAAAAATTTATTTAAAAAAGCCACAACGTAGCAAAAATAATATTTAAAAAATAAGAAGTTAATGGTCCGGTGTTCGCACCCTCGCTAGCTTCGGTACCTAATGACAGTGGGGTATCGACAGCTAGTTATATAATTATAACGTAAATTTATTATGTTTCTATTTAACACGTAATTGTTAATTGACATAAATTTGTAGAAAATAATGTTGAATTATAAATAAATTATTTTATAACGACTTTCATTGTTTATTTATACAGCAAGATGTTATATATTTAAATGCATTTCATACCTTTTTACTTGTATATATGTTCGTATATTCTCAATTTATTTATACTGTTAAAAATCAATTAACATAACTGTGTATTATAATATTTAGTAATACAAAATCGATCAATCATACTTTCGCGATTATTTCATAGCAATTCCCCTAAATTATTAATGAGTCAACATTAAAACAATCTACATTACTTTTTAATTGCACGCTTTATTTTTTATCGTTTATTAAATGGTAGTTTCATTCAATTTTATAACGAAAGACAACGTAAAAATGTCATATCATTACATTTTTTCTTTGTTGATTTCTTATAATATTTTTGGTAGAATTTTCGGAATACTAAAAGTGAAGACGCGTAAACATTATGTAGTACTACCGGGAAGGTGCTTTAAACTTTATGCTTTTTCTCTGTGTGTAATATTATTTATATCCGGTATGACAAATTTATATAATTGGATATGCACACGCGAAAAGACGTCAGTAATCGGAAATACGAAAAAATCCTATAGAAAAATCATTGCAATGAATAAAATAACATTCACAATATTGTACAAAACTATTGTTTACAATAACATATTCGTGTGTCCCGAAAAGTCGAAAACACAGTTCGAATACAAGAACAGTGTCGACAAAATTTTAGATAAATATCTACTGAATTTAGCACACGACGATAAAAATTCGTACACTTTGTTTATCACACAGTTAATTCTAATAATGTACAAATTGATCCAAATATACGTTAGCTCAATGAATTGGACTGCAGATTTATTTTTTGTCTCGTTTAATATCATCGCGATGATTACCGAACTTGAAATAATCTTTTACTTATTCGAAATAAATACGATCACGAGAAGATTTGAGAATCTCAACAAAGTCATATTTTATTTAGGAAAAAATAGATATGGCTTGACCGAAAATCAAATTAGAGTTCATGGTGGTATTTTTACTAAAATATGGAGAAGTTCTATTAAAATACAAGTTTCGCGTTACAGAGATAATAATTGTTGCATCGAAGATATCATAGATGTTTATAACCATCTAATTATAATAATACAATTACAAAACGCGATTTATGGATACACAGTATGTATATATTTATTATTTTAGCAATGATTTCATGCCTTTTAAAATATATCCATAGCGTCTCATAATGCACAACAGTTTATTATAAATTTAAAAACAAATCTGCTGAAGCTTCATTTTTAAAAGGTTTCATTCTTTAGATATCAGTGATTTTTTTTCATGATTTTTGGCAACATTAATAATAATTTTTCCATACTTTTGCTATGCCAAAATACTATTCTATTTTTATATAATACGTTTAACGTTACTTTGATTCCAATCTTTAGTCTAGCTTCTAGAATATATTACGGATTTTAATATGGTAAAAGCGAAACATTTATATATAAAAAAAAACTATTAAAAACTTAGCTCAGTAGTAGTTCATAAAATGACTTTTTGTTATATTATATTATACCAATAATACGTTACTTAAATTTTAATACATTTTAGATGATTTTACGCGTTCTTGTAATAGATTTATTCTATAAGCCATGAAACATATTTATTAATATTTATTAGGCAAATATTATTTATGTTATTGTATATGTTATTGCAGTTATTAGCGATGGGTTTAAATACTTTCTTTACATTTTTAAATTCGGCCTACTTATTATTTTACATAGCAGATTTAAATACTACTGTGAGTATACAAATAAGTATTTAAGATTAACTGTAAATGTTGTGTAAAATAAAATCAAAGGTGGGCACGGGTATTTTTCTATGGTTTTCACATCAATGCCTAAAAACTTTTGCTATATCAGCAGCTTGTGACATTCTACAAACAGAAATAGATAAAACAAAAATATTTATCAACAAACTAGTTGCTTCGCCATTACTCGGTAAAATGTGTACTCCTACAGTTTTTTTAATAAATCAAACATTTATATATTTTATTATTACTTTCAGAAAAAGAAAACTGCATCGTTATGTTAAAGTTTCTGAAACTAATTAGCGAAACAAAGACCGAGATGACGGCTTATAATGTTTACAACATCAATTTATCTTTTGTACACAGCATTATGGCCTCCATAGTCTCTTACGTTATTATACTTAGTCAGTTAAATTAAACAGCATTGAGAATTTTATCCGTAGGCTTAAGTAATGCTGTATTGCTTAATTTAAATGTACATATTTATATTTATTATATTTAATACTTTAATTATATCATACATTATTTGTATTTTGTTTCAATATAATGCATTGATGTATCATATTCTGAGCTAAAAATATAAACATATATAAACGTTCTTATGATTTAATCACATGTTCTTTATACAATTGTAGACAATATACACATAAACAATCTAATACAGTCTACACACAATTCATACTAACAAAATCAAACAGTTCATACTGTCATTTAAAAAGCTTAAAAAAGCGTTTCAGGTCAGCTGTACTGATTGTCGTGAATACGCATAAATAACAATAAATAAATAAACCACTCAGCAAATCGCATTCCATATGACAAAGGACAAAAAAGTAAATTTTAAAATTCATTGTCTTAGAGTACGCTCGGGATAAGGATGCTGGTTTGTTATTGTGTGCGTGTACATGTATATGAGAGGGATAAGCGATGTAGCATGTACTTCGTTGTCTCGCTTTCTCTTTTAAGGACAGTCGCTGATTCGTCAACGCTTGTATTCGTCATTAAAGTGCAGTGTGGCACAGAAGTTCGATCTTCTCTAGTGATTTATTTTAAATATTTTTGTGTGATATTGGTTTAAAACCCAGATATGCCCACTGTCCCATGGGTAGGTCACTAAACTCGTGCCACTGTTTATTTTATTTATAAATGAAATTTTAAGAGAGCAAAATTTCTTGGGCATATCAAGGCTTTAAATATACACTGTAAGTTATTCGTTCTCTTACCCGTGGATTAAAATATTTTAATTATTTTTCCATTAATCCGTACGTTGCTGGTTTTTTTACACTATTCTCTGTAAGGCTTAAAAAAGTTATTATTCTTATCGTTGCGCCAATGATAAAGTTTTAATTTATTCAATGGATTCTAATGATTTAATAGATTCGTCGAGCCATTAAACTATCTGCGAATAATTTCTTTCCCCATTTTATATCTTTTTGCTTTTGAAGAATAGCTAAAGACTTCATTATTTTTTTTGACTAGTGAAAGATTTTGAATTTTGCAAATATTTAATTAACGACAGCAACGTCTGGTTTCTTCAATTATATAATATATTTTTAATAGTCCGTTGAAATTACCAACTTAGCTAAGATGTATGTATTTTAAATAAACATATATTTTCTTTTAAAATAAAAAAAAATAAATATTCTGAGCGAAATTGTTTTGAGCCACGCAGTTCATGCACACAATAACAAACCGGAATCCTTATCCCGAGCGTACTCTACAATGAACCGATTCATTGTCTTACAATGAATCGGTTTTATTATTGTACATGTATATATTTATTGTGAAAAGTCCTCAAATTAAAAATAAATGTATACATATATACACTTATATATGAAAAAAAAAATTAATTATCTTTTAGTAAAGTTTTTGTAAAAGTATTGAGAAACTAGAAAGCATGTATTTAACAAGCTAAATATTGTCATCAGAAAAAAAAATTGTTTCAGGAAAGATATATACATATTATTAAAAAAAGACAATGCACATAGCACAATATTGTTTTGACTGTTTTTCATTTAATCGGATCCAAAAATTGCTAATCAAAAATTAAAAATTGGATTTTGAGGCTGAAGGGGTGTGACTTTGCAGACAAAATAGACGCCGGAAAGTTGGCTACAGTTTATTGTTGAAAAAAATTACCAAATTAAAATAGAACATGGTGTAAATATTTTGAAGATAGCGCTATTGGATAAAATGATGTACCTAAGACTTCTGAACCGAAAACTCTTTTTTTTCCTTGAATTTCAATATAATATATGATTACTCCATATGAAATATCTTTCTCACCCAAGTTAACAAGATGCAAAATTCTACGAATATTTATCTATTTCACAAAACCCATTTAATGATAAAGTAACCCTTCCCTGCAACGATATTCGATGTATGCATAAAGTCCGCTGTATTCGCAGCGACATTAAGACCAGGTAGTGAGAGCGGTGTATCGAAAAGAGACAGGAAAACCCTATTTAAGAGTCTGAAAATTTAGATATTCAAGCACATTTCGTTTTAACCTCCTCCAGCATTTGTTGGTTAACGAAAAAAAAAGTTAACAATTTTTATGCAATATGAAATATCAAATGCATTGATATTTTTTAATTATTACTTTTTAGAAAATATAATAACAGCAATAAAGCAATTAAAAATAATATTCAAAGTATTATGCGTGTAATAAAATGTAAAAATATTACCGGGAATTGAATGTTTCTTGATGATCCGCTGAGATCTCTCGTGTTTATTGTTGTTTGTACTCGGTCTCGTTCTGGTTGTCCGCATCTCGAATCGGTTGATCTTCTCTCCTGGTGCTTTTGAACGTCTCTGATTATTTTGTTTTGAAACGCTTGCTCCTCTGCCGGTGTATCACGCCTTTTTTTGTCTTGATAGAAGAAGTTTACGGAAAATTGCTTTGCTCGCATTTTCAGCCAACAAAATCAGTTCCCATCTTAAATAAGTGAAACTGCAAGGTATATTTCAAAAGTCGTTAATGCTATGAGTATATTACATATAAATATATTTCGAAAGTCGTTAATGCAATGAGTATATTACAATAGCGGTTTTTAAGCGGGATAGGCGCATTGTCTATTACATACTTTACGCACAAAAGAGTTGTTTTAAAGCTGCCTAACGAGCGGCTAGCGGACGAATACTGACAGTTAAATTTCTGATAAACATATTAATAAGTATTATTCTATTGCTATTATTTGTCAAAACGCGTGCTGTTTACTTTTCGTAAGTTTGAAATTGTACGGTTGTAGGTCTTTAACTATTTTGAGATACTCACTCCCAGGTGTATACTTGCAAATTAATAAATGTGTATAAATTAACTCACTACTCAAAGGGTTAAACAACTTTTTAACATTGACTGTATAATATCTGGTATTTGAATTAAGCGACAATAAAATAATAAATATACATGCTTTTTATATTCTATGGAATAATAAATAAATAAAAATAGCTTACGATGACAGTGTAGCTTTAAGTGCTCTTAAATAACAACATTGGAAAAACAACTTTTTGTTTTGGTCGAATTCCTTTGCTATTGACATACCATAATATTATTGTAAATAATAAACACTCTTACAGCATTATTTTTATTGTTTGTAGTTGATCGATTTTATGCTTATATATTGCTTAACGTGCTGGTATTATTATTAAGTACATGTCAATTTAATATATTTTTTAAAACTAATGCTTATTAATATTAATTTGTATAAAAAAGTGTTCAATTATATTTCAATTAATTTAAAACGAAATTCCTTTATGAGTCAACGTTAAAAAAATTTTAATTATATTTTAATTTAAATGGAACTCGGATTTATTTTTCATGTCATTTAGTCTCATAGCTCTGATTACTGACATAGAAACAATCTTTTATGTATTCTAAATAAATACCATTGCAAGGAGATTCAAAAATCTAAAAATTATCATATATAATAATATTCAAAAATAATATTTAAAACCTAATAAGTTTATGGTCCGGTATTTGCACACTCGCTAGCTTCGGTACCTAACGGCAGTGAGGTATCGACAGCTAGTTATATAAACTAATTATGTTTTTTATTTAACACGCTATTGTTGATTAACATAAATTTTTACAAAACAGTGTTGAATTATAAATAATAATATAATAAAATAATACAGCATTGTGTTAACTTGTATGTTGTTAATCGTCTTTTTGCTTATATTCTCAATTTATTTATGTTGCTAAAAATCAATTTACATGATTGTGTATTATAAAATTTAGTAATACAAAATCTATCAATCATACTTTCGCAATTATTTCATAGCAATTCCCATAAATTATAAATGAGTCAACATTAAAACAATCTACATTACTATTTAATTGCCCATTTAATTTTATATCGTGCAGTAACTGCTAGTTTTGTTCAATTTACAGTGTGACAACGTGAAAATGTCATATCGTAACGTTTTTTCTTTGTTGAATTCTTATAATATTTTTGGTAGAATTTTCGGAATACTAAAAGTGAAGATGCGTAAAGATTTAGTAGTACTACCGGGAAGGTGCTTTAAACTTTACGCTTTAACTCTATGTGAAATTTTATTTATATCGAGTATGATACATTTATATAATTGGATATGCACACGCGAAAAGACGTCACTTATCGGAAATACGAAAAAATCTTATAGAAAAATCATTGCAATGAACCAATTAACATTTATAATGTTGTACAAAACTATTGTTTACAATAACATATTCGTGTGTCCCGAAAAGTCGAAAACACAGTTCGAATACAAAAACAGTGTCGACAAAATTTTAGATAAATATCTACTGAATTTAGCACACAATGATAAAAACTCTTTCACTTTGTTTATCACACAGATAATTCTAATATCATACAAATTGATCCATATATACGGTAATTCAATGAATTGGACTGCAGATTTTTTTTTTGTGTCGTTTAGTTTCATAGCTATGATTACTGAACTAGAAACAATCTTTTACATATTCGAAATAAATACGATCACGAGAAGATTTGAGAATCTCAACAAAGTCATATTTTATTTAGGAAAAAATAGATATGGCTTGACCGAAAATCATATTAGAGTTCATGGTGGTATTTTTACTAAAATATGGAGAAGTTCTATTAAAATACAAGTTTTGCGTTACAGAGATAATAATTGTTGCATCGAAGATATCATAGATGTTTATAACCATCTAATTATAATAATACAATTACAAAACGCGATTTATGGATACACAGTATGTATATATTTATTATTTTAGCAATGATTTCATGCCTTTTAAAATATATCCATAGCGTCTCATAATGCACAACAGTTTATTATAAATTTGAAAACAAATCTGCTGAAGCTTCATTTTTGAAAGGTTTCATTCTTTAGATATCAGTGATTTTTTTCATGATTTTTGGCAACATTAATAATAATTTTTCCATACTTTTGCTATGCCAAAATACACAAAAATAAATTTTATTGCTATTTTTATATAATACGTTTAACATTACTTTGATTCCAATCTTTAGTCTAGCTTCTAGAATATATTACGGATTTTAATGTGGTAAAAGCGAAACATTTATATATAAAAAAAAAACTATTAAAAACTTAGCTCAGTAGTAGTTCATAAAATGACTTTTTGTTATATTATATTATACCAATAATACGTTACTTAAATTTTAATACATTTTAGATGATTTTACGCGTTCTTGTAATAGATTTATTCTATAAGCCATGAAACATATTTATTAATATTTATTAGGCAAATATTATTTATGTTATTGTATATGTTATTTCAGTTATTAGCGATGGGTGTCAATACTTTCTTTACATTTTTAAATTCGGCCTACTTATTATTTTACATAGCAGATTTTAACTCTTATGTGAGTATACAAATAAATATTTAAGTCTAACTGTAAATGTTGTGTAAAATAAAATCAAAGGTGGGCACGGATATTTTTCTTTGGTTTTTACATCAATGCCTCAAAACTTTTGCTATGTCAGCAACTTGTGACATTCTACAAACAGAAATAGATAAAACAAAAATATTGATCAACAAATTAGTAGCTTCGTCATTACTCGGTAATGTGTACTCATACAGTTTTTTTAATAAATCAAGCATATATATATTTTATTATTCCTTTCAGAAAAAGAAAACTGCATCGTAATGCTAATGTTTCTAAAACTAACTAGCGAAACCAAGACCAAGATGACGGCTTATAATGTTTACAACATTAATTTATCATTTGTACACAGCATTTTGTCCGTTATAGTTACTTACATTATAATACTAATTCAGTTAAATTAAACAGCATTGAGAATCAACCACTTAGTGTTTTAATTATATATATATATATATATATATATATATATATATATATATATATATATATATATATATATATATATATATATATATATATTTAATAAATCTTCTGTTGCAATCTGACAGTCCAATGCGTTAATCAGATATAATAAATACCTACAAGTAAATATTAACCACCAGACTGAAAGTTTGGGTATTGGTGACATATATATTATAAATTAGTATGTGGTATATAATTGTAACTGCAGCTGTGACCGTTTTTTTTTATAATAGCGCTTTTTAATAAATAAAAATTCGGGTGCAGCTGTCGGGGCTCGAACCCGTAACCTCAGAATTACTAGTCTGAGACGTTACGGACTACGATATTTTATCCTAATGGTGATGAATATGAAAGAAGATCAATCAAAGCTGAATTGAATTAATTTTTTGGTAATAAGCAATGGAATTCTTTTTGCTTAGATTTTTTAAATGGCCATAATCGCGTGACAAAAAAATGAGCATGTTTTCTAAAGTATTTTAGCGGTAATTACACTAGTTTTTTTACAATCTAAGTGCATTTTCAATCTAAGATATCTGTTTGTTATCAAATATCGTCCTATTTAATATTTAAAAACATTTATCAAAAAAGT
The DNA here is from genome assembly GCF_051122295.1 of Plectrocnemia conspersa. Taxonomy (NCBI): domain Eukaryota; kingdom Metazoa; phylum Arthropoda; class Insecta; order Trichoptera; family Polycentropodidae; genus Plectrocnemia; species Plectrocnemia conspersa. Next base: position 9,009,573 of record NW_028277169.1, read on the forward strand.
ACTTAACGATATTTTTATCAAGGAGCTGATATTTGTAAGACGCACAATGCAATACTGTATTTATGCTTGATAAAAAAGATAAAAATATCTTACGTTAGAAATGTAACTTTAACAGTTTTCCATTTTGGTCGAATTCCTTTGCTATTGACAAACCATTGAATTACCTCTTGCTTCTGGATAAATTATAAATAATTAATACAGCTACATAATTATTTTTAACTTCTATAACTATTGTCTGTTGTTGTCGGGTTTTACTTAGATTTTGTTTAAGCAACGTTGCAATATTTAATGTATTATATATTATATAATAATAACGTTATATTATTTTCCTATTTAACGCGCTGTGTTTGATTAATAAAAAAATTAAATCAATTATACTTCAATTACTTTACAACGACTTTCATTATTTATTTATGAGTCAATATTAAAACAATCTTTAATACATTAAAATTCAACACTTCATTTTTTAATCGCTTATAAACTACTAGTTTCGTTCTATTTGCCAATGAAATTCAACATAAAAATGTCATATCATAGTATTTGTGCCTTATTGAATTCTTATAATATTTTTGGTGGAATTTTCGGAATACTAAAAGTAAAGATGGGTAAAGATTCTGTGATTCAACCAGAAAAGTGCTTTAAATTATACGCTTTAGCCCTGGGAGTAATATTATTTATATCTAGTACGATACATATATATAATTGTATTTCCATACGCGAAATAATGACGATTGTTGGAAATATAAGCAAGTCCTACAAAATAGTCATAGCGATGAACCAATTAACGTTCCTAGTTATGTATAAAATTATTGTTTTAAATAATATATTTGCGTGTTCCGAAAAGTTTAAAACACAGTTCGAACACAAGAACAGTGTCGATAAAATTTTAGGCAAATATCTACTGAAATTAGAATACGACGATAAAAGTTCTTACACGTTATTTGCTATACAAATGATATTGATATCGTACAAATTATTTAAAATATACAGGGATGCAATAAGATGGAATATTACTTTATTTTTTATTCCATTTAGTCTTATAGTTATGATTACTGACATTGAAATACTTTTTTATGTATATGAAATAAATATCGTTGCAAGGAGATTCGAAAATTTAAAAAAAGTCATATATTATTTGGGGGAAAAAGGATATTGCTTGGACGAAAACCGAATCAAAGTTCATGACGGTATTTTAACTAAAATATGGAGGACAAGTTCTATTAAAGTGAAAGTTTCGGGATACACAGATATTAACTGCTGCATCAAAGACATCATAGATGTTTATAACCATTTAATTAGTATAATACAATTACAAAACGCGATTTATGGATTTACAGTATGTTAATTTATTATTCAAGCAATTATTCCATGGCTTCTAAAATATCACATTATGTCACTGAACAACAGTTCGATCCAAAAATAAAATTATGTCTGCTAAAGTTTTATTCTATAACCCTTAAATGCATGGTGTTGCAAATCTGCAACAATTTATTTAAGCGCTTATAACTCAGTCTACGTTCAATAAAGGAACTTTATTTCATAGTGTTACATATGTGTGACAAACGCCGAGCCATTGTGTTTTCAAATTATTCCGATAGATGTCTCTATACACATGATAATCCTATTTAAAAAAAATCGTCAGGTGCAGATTTTTCACATTTTGGGAATTTCAACATTTGAATTGACTCTTTCAACGTCGAATAAAATGTATTCGAGTCAATAAAAGGATCATTTTTTTTAAATTAATGATGTTAAATGTACAGCAGCTGCAGCACATTTATAATATGATTCAAAATCAGGGACGTCATTTGTCCCCCTTGTATTTGGCCAGAATGTTATGAATTTTAATGAAATAAAAATATTTAAAAAACGATCACTGACTAACCAACTTTTGTCCCCCTCTCCCTGAAAAAATCATTAATGACGTCCCTGATTCATTCCGGAAATTCTCGGGTTATCTCTCAAAGAAAATCTAAAAAAAACAATATCGAATCTATCCCAAAAGTATGTTTAAAAATATGTTATTACAATGCAATCATATCGGAATACATTTTCACCAGTAGATATATATTTTAACTAGTAAAAATAATTTATCTAGCAGGTGCTAGTACAATATGATATAAACTATTCAATATGTATTAATATACAAATTTACATACTTATCATTACTTCACTAGTGAAGTCTAAATACATTTTCACTAATAAATATATATTTTTACTAGCGAAAATATAATTAATAGGCGCTAGTAAAATTATATGCTATTCTCAATTTGACAGTTGCAAAACATAAATTTGCTGTTCAAACCCAAACCTAACCTACACGAATTAACCAAACACAACTTAACCTCATAAAAGTTTAAAACAAACTTAGTCAACGTAACTCTCAGGACGAAATAAGCGAAAGAAGAAGTATAGACAGACGTCTCATCTCACATATTGCTCCATAGTTTGTCTGCACTTTGATATTGCACTATGTTTTAAAAATATAATAGCTATCCTTACTAATATTACAAAAACTTAAAATATGGGAGTATTGGTCAAAGTGTATTTAAGCCGAATTTTGGTAAATGGGAGGGTGCAAATCACTTCTCAGAAGTCAAAAGTTCACGTCAAAAGCAATAAAAATGTGTTGGGCCCTTACTTACATAGCAAATACTGCAACGGCGTTTATAGTGACAATGGAATGTAGTTAAATTTTACGTAAACTTTTTTTTAAATATAGTAAATGACTTATTTAATATGTTTTTAACAATTACTAGAGTCTAGGTCTATGGTGTAAAATCCTCAATCGAACGTTCCCAATATGAAGACGACTTATTACTTTTAACATTAATTTTTTACTTCTGAAAAAGGATCGGATGAAGTTTGCCTGCAATTCACTGCCAGCAATTAATCGCTAGCAGCTTAGCGCAACGTCAATTGCTCGTATAATTTTAATTTTTATCGCCGATAGCACATATCATTTATAAAAAAACTATTGGTCATTTTAAATTGAAAATAATGTGATATTTTAAGAATTAAGTGCATTTAAAAATTGAATGGACTTTTTAATTATATTTAATAAGGATTGGTTGAAATATATTAAAATCAAATTTTGATCAATAGGAGAGCGCAAAAAACAATTATCACTTCTCAGAAGACAAAAATTCACGTCAAAAGCGATAAAATCGTGTCGGCGCCGTCGCAGTGGGAACGCTCGGTAACGAGCGTTCCCACTGCGACGGCGACGGCACGATTTTATTGCTTTTGACGTGGATTTTTGACTTCTGAGAAGTGATAATTGTTTTTTGCGCTTTCCTATTGGTAAAAATTTGGTTTAGATGTGCTTCATTATATTCTAATAATAAAAAAAGTCACAGAAATATCTATTGACAAGCAAGCAAACAGCACGATTTTATAGCTTTTGATTTGGATTTTTGACTTTTGGCTCTGCATTTAAATATTTGCTCGAAACGTATATCAACCTTTAATCTTTAATAAATTATAATGTATATATTATACATATAAATATATCTTGATCGTACCAAAATATAGATTAATATATTATATGTAGACATATTCTAAAAGCCATGGAAGATATGTATTAATATGTAATTTATATTAATAAATATGATATTGCAGTTATTGACGATGGGCTTAAATATTTTCTTTTCACTTCTAAATTCAGCTTACTTAATATGTTTTATAGCAGAATCAATTTCTTATGTAAGTATTGTATATATATATATATATATATATGAATATTTAAGTATAACTGTTATTATTATATAAAATAAAATCAAAGGTAAACACAGAGACTATGATCTGGTTTCTACAACTATGTCTTAAAACTTTTGCTATGTCAGCTGTATGTGACATTCTACAGACAGAAATAGATATAACAAAAATATTGATTAACAAATTAGTAGCATCGCCTTTACTAGGTAAAGTGTATATATTTACAGTTTTCTTCTAATATGTAAAACAATAATATATTTTTTTTATTACAGAAATAGAAAACAACATAATAATGTTGAAGTTCCTAAAGCTAACTAGCGAGATCAAAACACAAATGACAGCTTATAATGTTTATAATATTAATTTGACTTTTTTACACAACATTTTGGCCATTATTGTTTCTTATATCATTATACTCAATCAGCTAAATTAAATATTTTTAATAATACACACACATACATTTTTATTTATTTTTATTATTATTATATTTTATATTGTTTTTTTATTTAAATAAATAAAAAGATATGCGTGGACAATTTATATAAGTATTTCTTACTTGCGTCTCATTTGCCGTAGTTTCGATGCTGATGTTGAGGTCATCATCTAGGGCGTAATCTTGACCTTATCTTAGCCGCCGCAGACTCGATTCGATCTTGTATTTTGATATTCTATTGTTTGTTTGTTGCTAAGGGAACAACAAATGCATTAATTTTCGAATGGGTTAGTTCAAATGAATTTATATTTAAACATATTTATATTTTTAGCTTAATAATAATTTAGTACAATACAATAATGAAACATTAAATGTAAAATTTAGTAAATTTAAATCGGTATCTTTTGAAGAAATTCACAACATGATTTGTAAATTAAAAAAAACACTGATAAATTAGATAATGAAAGAATTTTTTTAATAAATAAAGTACTAAATACCTGATAATTTGAATCAGTAGATATTTTTATGAATTTTTATCGCACTTTAAATTAGATTAGTACAAAGTAAATAGGATTGAAATAATATTAAAAAATATAGTGAAAATGTATGTAATCGATTATGTTAGCTAAGTACATAAACAATACACGATTCAATTTAATTCATTCATTATAAATTCATTGCAATGTTCTTGGGACAGCGTAGGACAGTTTAATTAATTCATTCAATATATTATCAGACGTTGAACATAACGGCAGTTTATTTGTTAATAAAAAATGTCCAAAAATAAAAATAAACGCACACGTGAAGACTTAACTTGGATTATTAAAGTTATGAACATACTTTGTAAACCATTCGGAATTAAAAAAATAAACATTATAAACAAAAAAAAACATGTTGTAATGGGATTTTACTACAAAATATATTGTGCCTTATTGGTGACCATAATAATTTTAGTCGCAATTTATGGACACATACAATGGGGAAATTCAGATAATTTTTCTAATTATATTTATGCCTCATATACCTTTGCATATTACAGTTCTGTTTGCGGTTCTGCTTGTGTGATTTTAAAAAATGTATACTGTTCAGCTGAGTATTTTTTAAAAGTTTTTCAAAAATTAGATATGTTCGATTGTGAGTTAAGCTATCCAAAATGTAGCAATATTAAATTTGCAATTGCTACAATTTTATCCTTGTATGGATTGTTTAAAATTCAAGCTATTTATTTGGACCTAAATTATTTTAGTACCGAAGTAATATTATACATAACTCATTTCACATGGATAATAATCGAATTAGATCTGTTGTATTTTATGATAATGGTGCTTTACATATCGACTCGTTTTTTAATTTTAAATGTATATTTCAAAACCATGATTGATGATGAATTATCTGAAATGAAGATTGAAAAAAATATTACTATGAAATTATGGCATTGGATTTTTTACTGTAAAATACCTATAGTTCTAAAGACCGATTTAAATTATTTTTATTCACTGTATGCACACTTAAATGATGTAGTTAATTACCTTGTTTCGTGTTTTGGATTTAGTGTGAGTAATAATAGTGCAACTTGAATTAATAAATCAAATACTACAAATTATATTATTTATTACAGATTTTAGCTGCTAGTCAACTATATTTTTCAGGATTTTTAGCTACTATAGCAATGTTATTTCAATTGTGGCAAACAAATCATCCAGATGTAAGTATTTAAAATTGATTTTAAAATAATATTTTAATAAAAACATTTATAAAAAACAGAGAAATTATGCAACTTTAATGTGTACTGCTTGGTGTGTGACACAGTTATATTTTAATTTTTTACTGACAACATTATGTGAAGTGTTACATTCAGAAATCGACTCGATGAAAACAACAATTATAAAATATTTCCTTAATAATCTAGGTAATTATTTCTTACTAAAAAATATGTTTATATGTTTCTAAAAATTTATTTTAATTTATTTACAGACCATGCAAAAGAAGATTTCATTAAAAAAATAATTATAATACTATATCGGAACGAATCGAAAATTTTTGTTTTAAACTGTTTTACAATTGATTACAAATTCCTGTTTATGATGATTGGATCTGTTATTACATATTTGATTGTTTTATATCAATTATCTCCGTTCAGTAAATGAAATAAAATTTAACATTGTAAAAATCGTTTTACGGTCGAATTCCTTTGCTATTGACAAACTATTAAGCGGATTCTTTCAGCGTGCGTACATTGTAAATAATTAATACTTTTAATAAAATTATTTTTTTGTTGTTAGTCGACTTTTTGCTTAGATATTATTTAACGTACCGATATATATAAGTATTTATATAATAATAATGTTAATTTAATATTTTTTTATTTACCACGATATTGCCAATTAATATAAATTTGTACAAAAAAGTGTTCAATTAAACTTCAATTACTTTAAAACGATTTATGAATCAACATAAAACAATATTTATTATATTACAATTTAACACTTATTATTTTATCGCTTAATAACTGTTAGTTGTGTTGTATTTGCCAGTGAAATTTAACGTAAAAATGTCATATCAAAATATTCGTGCCTTGTTAAATTCATATAATATTTTCGGTGGAATTTTTGGAATATTAAAAGTAAAGATGTGTAAAGATTCTGTAGTACAACCAGGAAAATGCTTTAAATTATACGCTTTAGTCTTGTGTGAAATATTATTTATATTGAGTATGAAGCATGTGTATAATTGGATCTGCATACTCGAAAAAATGTCGATTATCGGAAATATAAGCAAATCCTACAGAAAAGTCATAGCGATGAACCAATTTACGTTTCTGGTATTGTACAAAACTATTGCTTATAATAACATATTTGTATGTTCTGAAATGTTTAAAACACAGTTCAAACACAAGAAAAATGTCGATAAAATTTTAGGCAAATATCTACTGAAATCAGCATACGACGATAAAGGCTCTTATATATTATTCGCCACACAAATTTTAGTTATATTGTACAAATTTAACCAAATATACAGGGAAACAATGCAATGGAATACGAATTTATTTTTCATCTCGTTTTACCTCATAGCTATGATTACCGAAATAGAAACGATCTTTTACATATTCGAGATAAATATGATTGCTAGGAGATTCGAAAATCTAAACCATGTCATATTTTATTTAGGGAAAAATGGATATGGGTTGGAGAAGAACCGAATCAAATTTTATGGCGGTATTTATACCAAAATATGGAGAAGAAGTTCTTTTAGAATACAAGTTTTGAGCTATACAGATATTAACGGTTGCATCGAAGATATCATAGATGTTTTTAACCATTTAATCATAATAATAAAATTACAAAACGCGATTTATGGATTTACAGTATGTTAATTTACTTTTTTATTTAAGCTGTGATTCCATGGCTTCTAAAATATATCTACCACGTCAAATAATGATTCTGCATAACAGTTTATTACAGATATAAAAAGGTATATGTGTAAGCTTTATTTTAAACACTTTTACTAAAATAAAAAAATATGAAGCAAAGTACTATTATTTTAATTTAGATCAGTTTAGTCTCTAGATATAATTAGGCTTTTAAATTGTTGTAATAAAAATAATAGCTTAAAAATTACTAAATTATTTTTTCTGTAATATACGAATAATACATTGCATATTTTTTAATAGATTTTTAAGTATAATATGTTGAGCTTAATCTGTGGTTTTTATTTTACATCTTTGTTAAAATCGTATATCTATCTTTAATATATAATATTAAAAACATTTTTCTGAAATTAAAAATAATACATATGATATATTTAAAGATATTTTGATTGTACCAAAAAAAAAGGTTGATTTATTATATTATAGTAGATATATTCTAAAAGCCATGGAACATATATATTAATATATATGTATTAAACAAATATTATAATTATTGTCATATATACTATTGCAGTTATTGACAATGGGTTTAAATATTTTTTTTTCATTTTTAAATTCGGCTTATTTATTATTTTTTATAGCAGATACAAACTCTTTTGTAAGTATTGTATATACAATATTAAAGTATGATTGTAATATTACATAAAATTAAATTAAAGGTAGGCACAGAGATTATGATCTGGTTTCTACAGCAATGCCTTAAAACTTTTACTCTCTCAGTGGTTTGTGAGATTCTACAGACGGAAATAAATAAAACTAAAATATTGATTAACAAATTAGTGGCATTTTCCTTACTCGGTAAAATGTGTACTTTACTAATTTTGCTCTAATAAATAAAACATTAATAAATTATTATTTATTTCAGACAGAAAAAACTGCATCATAATGTTGAAGTTTCTGAAACTAGCTAGAGAAATCAAGACTCAAATAACGGCTTATAATGTTTATACTATTAATTTTACTTTTGTACACAACATTTTTTCTGTCATTGTTTCTTACATCATTATACTTAGTCAGCTTAAATAATTATTTTTAATTATAAATTACACATTTATTTATTTACAATATTTTTACATTTTTTGGTGTTTTGTTTTAATGAATATGTAGGGTCTAAATATATGCGCGGAAAATTTTTGTAATTATTATTATATAGTATATATAACAGTGTACGTATATTTTTTCAGTAAAATTATTTTATTTCTTAAATTTAATTTTACTAAAAAAACTAGTGAAAATGTACAAAACAATTTAATACAAAAATCGTTTTTCTTTAAAAAAAAATATGCACGCTTGTGAAATGACAGTTTTTAGTTTGTAATACAATTTTACTAGCAACTGTCAGTGAAATTATATTTTTACCAGTAAAGATATACATCTCTTGGTGAAACTTTATTTCGATATAATTTCACTAATATGCACAATAGAAAATATATTTTAATTATACACATTTACTGTAACATATATGCGTTTTGTTTCTCATACCTTTGTCTGCAATTTAGATCCGTAATTTATTTAATTCTCTGTTTATTTATTTATAAACATTTGTAGCACATATGCATCCTGCAAAGAAAAAAATATACATATGAACAAAATTAATAAATCGTTCTAGGATAAAATTCTTAAAAATTGAAATTTTTTTGTATGAACGATTTATAATAATAAACGCAAAGAAAATAAAAATAATAAATTATTAACCCTTTTTATGGCATAAATTATTTAAATATTATTTCAATAAATTTATGATAATTTATTTAACCCTAAATTACATAAAAAAAATATATTACAAAGATCAAAGGTTTATGACACCAGGAGCCCAATGAATACTGGCGATTTTACAATCATGCGCGGTAAAAGGGTTAATAATATAAATAAAAATTGAGTTTTCTTGATTGATTTAAGAGCCCTTTTATTTTAATTGGAGGCTCTCCATCAATGAAAAACCAACATTTAAATTATAAGCAAAATGACCGACCCCTACAGAATAATTTTAATTCCGTGAAAGCTATCAAAAACTCTTTCTACAAAAATAAAATCGACAAACTTATAAAACATATTTTCTTATTTTTTTTTAATACGTGTGCAAGTAAATATTTTTTGGTTTATATCAGAAAAAAACTACGTCATATATAATTTCTGATACACAATTTTTTATTTTTTTCGCGGTTATAACCTTTTACAGTACTCTTCAACCAATTGTCACAAAATTAAACATTTTTAAATGATACAGAATCATATATTGTACTGCTATTCAAGCTTACATCAAATTGTTCAGTAGGTAATTTGTGCATTTGTATAATATAAAGATATGCATTTGATATAAATAATGTTATTTCATTATTTTTTTATTTAACATACTATTTTTTAATAATATAAATTTATACGAGTGTTTAATCAATTATACTTTAATTATCTTAAAACGATTTCCATTATTTATTTATGAGTCAATTAAAAACATTCTTTAATATTTCATCGTTTATAAGCTGCTAGTTTTATTCTATTTGTCAATGAAATTCAACGTAAAAATGTCATATCATAATATTTGTGCCTTGTTGAATTCTTATAATATTTTTGGTGGAATTTTCGGAATACTAAAATTAAAGTTAATTAAAGATTCTGTAGTACAACCAGGAAAGTTCTTTAAAGTATACGCTTTGGCACTGTGTGAAATATTATTTATATTGAGTATGATGCAAGTATATAATGGGTTTTGCATACGCGAAAAATTGGCGACTATCGGAAATAAGAGCAAGTCTTTCAAAATAGTCATAGCGATGAACCAATTAACGTTTTTAGCATTGTACAAAACTATTGTTTATAATAATATATTTATATGTCCTGAAAAGTTAAAAACACAGTTGGAACACAAGAGCAATGTCGACAAAATTTTAGGCAAATATTTACTGAAATTAGCAAACGACGATAAAAGCTCTTATACATTACTTGCCACACAAATACTACTAATATCTTACAATTTTAGCCAAATGTACAGGGATGTAAAGGAATGGAATGCGGATTTATTTTTCATGTCGTTTAATCTCATGGCTATGATTACCGACATAGAAACGATCTTTTATATATTCGAAATAAATACGATTGCAAGAAGATTCGAAAATCTAAACAATGTTATATATTATTTAGGGAAAAAAATATATGGCTTAGACAAAAACCGAATCGAAGTTCATGGCGGTATTTTTACCAAAATATGGAGGAAAAGCTCTATTAGAATACAAGTTTTGAATTACAGAGATATGAACCATTGCATTGAAGACATCATAGATGTTTATAATTATTTAATTATTATAATACAATTACAAAACGCAATTTATGGATTTACAGTATGATAATATTTATTATTTAAGCAATGATTCCACGGCTTTTAAAATATATCCATAAAATGACACTGTACAACATCTAAATATAATACTTAAAACATGATTTACCTGGGTATAAATAAATAAATTGTATGATTTAAAATTTTTATATAATGTCTATAATGTAGAGTATACAAAAAATATAGGTTACTATAGAATATATTCTAAAAGCCATGAATATATACATATATTAGTATCTATTAAATAAATTTAATTTATATTTTTATATTATATTATTGCAGTTATTAACAATGGGTTTAAATTGTTTTTTTACATTTTTAAATTCGGCTTATTTATTATTTTTTATAGCAGATTCGAAGTCTTATGTAAGTATTGTATATATATTTGTACATTATACATATATGTAATATATTAAAGTATGACTGTAAATATTATATAAATTAAAATCAAAGGTGGGCATAGAGATTATGTTTTGGCTTCTACAGTTGTGTCTAAAGACCTTTTTTATGTCAGCGGTTTGTGACATTCTACAGACAGAAATAAATAAAACTAAAATATTGATCAACAAATTAGTAGCATTGCCACTGCTCGGTAAAATGTGTATGTTAACAGTTTTGCTCTAATGAACACATAAATAAAACACTAATATATTAATATTTATTTCAGACATAGAAAACTGCATCGTAATGTTGAAGTTCCTGAAACTAGCTAGCGAAATCAAGACTCAAATGACAGCTTATAATGTATTTAATATCAATTTGAATTTTATACACAGCATTTTGGCAGTCATTGTTTCTTACATCATTATACTTAATCAGCTCAATTAATTATTTTTAATTATAAATTACATATTTTTGTATTTAATAAAATGACTATATTTAACATTATTTATTATTTTGTTTTAATAAATATATTAATTATTAATATTTATGTAGGGTCTAAATATAGAAATAAATTTGGATACATATTATATTATATTAAATTAAGAAGTACATCACATGACAAAAAAATAACGCCAATAAAGTAAAAAAAGTGCATAAAGTTCGATTTACCGTCAAAAAATAACTAGCGATATGACGCTAAAATTTCCTTTCCTGCATAATTTCTAGAATATGTGGAGAACAACGACTGCTGTTTTTTAATATTAAAATATAATAATCGTGAAACGAGCGGAACATACATTTTTCCAAACCAAATTGACCCTTTATCTACGCTCGCACTACTAAATCAAAAGTAGAATGAAACTGTACATTTAAACATTATTGTTTTATTCGTTATAATAAAAAGAAAACAAACTAGTCATTGCCAATAATAATTTAACCCAAAATTCTCACGCATTAAGAAAAATTAGCTGTATTCCAGAATATCTTATATCAATGCTGACCACGAATTAAATTAGAAGCGTTTCTGAAGGGCTTGTTTACGACATTACTTTTAATGTTCTTTGCTCGTCAGCAGCGATGATTTTCTGCATATGTAACAAAGTGTCGGTTTTTTTATACTTTTGCTTTGAAACGTCTCCATCGAATCACAGATGCTGATGATAATTGGCCAATTGCATCGATTGAATATTTGACCAACGAAATAAGTCTACAATTTGAATAAGTAAAACTGTAATGCTTGCACTACACTCTCTGGAAGTTGTCCGAACCGAGGTCGCCGCCTTCCGAGTAGCGGCCACACTGCCACAAATTTCATAATTTTATAAAATCAAACTTTTTTATAATTAACGTTACAAACAATGTTTAATTTTAAATTAAAGAAAATTATGATATTCGGTATTTGTTTTTAATCGGCTAATATACTTTAATGCCTGTACAACACTCTCTGGAAGTTGTCCGAACCGAAGTTACAACTGAAGACAGCCGAGACTTACGACATCGAGTAAGCGACCACACTGTCGCAAATTTCATATGCCGTTCGTGAATTACGTCTGGACGGCGGCTTCTGTCACGTACAGCCGGTATATTTGCGCGCGATCGAAAAATGTGACAAATAATCGCAATTTTTAAATCGTCATATTATTAAAATTACGCTACTGATATTATAAAAGTTTGTGTGGGCACTCACTAATACAATATCAATGACAACTTTTCGGTCGTAAATATTCAATTTACGCAAAATCTTTGTCGACATATGATACTTCAGAATACGATAACCATATGTGTGACTATCCTAGAATTTGTCGCCATCGATTATAAATAAGAATTTGTTATGGTGAGACATTTATTTAAACTGATCTAGGAAAATACGTAAGGATATTGGAAAAGATTTTTTTAAACAAAATCAAGTACCACAAATTATTTTTTAATTATTTAATTTTATATGAAAAAAATATAATAACGATATCTGTTAAAAGAATATACTAGCAAAAATATAATTAATCCCTTTTGGTGCCCTAAAATATTCAAAGATGTCAGTAAGAGTCTGTTGAAGTCCCCGATAAGCATGTAGTACTATAACTTGACCACGTGACCACGATGCAGCGCTTGTCATGCGTGTTAACCATGGGACGCCTACGATACAGATAAATGATATGATATATGAACGATAAATGATACAGAAGCATATATTGTATTGTTTTTCAAGTCTACATCAAATTTTTCAATAGGAAATTGTACATTTGTATAATATAAATATATATTTTGATACCAAAAATGTTGCGTTGGTAAAAAACATTTTTAAAATCGTTTTAAAGTCTGATATCGATTAGCTTTTTTAGATATTGTTTAATTTGCCAACGTTATTGCTATGCAATATGTAAAGTACATTATATAATAATAACGTTTGATTAATATAAATTTATGCAAAAAAGTGTTTAATCAATTATACTTCAATTACTTTAAAACGATTTTATTTATTTATTTATGAGTCAATATTAAAACCATCTTTATTATATTACAATTTAACGCTTGATTTTTTCATCGTTTATATACTGCTAGTTTTATACCATTTGTCAATGAAATTCAACGTAAAAATGTCATATCATAATATGTGTGCCTTGTTGAATTCTTATAATATTTTTGGTGGAATTTTCGGAATACTAAAAGTAAAGATGGCTAAAAATTCCGTAGTACAACCAAGAAAATTCTATAAATTATACGCTTTGGCCATGTGTGAAATTGTATGTATATTGAGTATGATACAAATATATAAATGGATCTGCATACGCGAAAGAATGGCGATTATCGGAAATACAAGCAAGTCTTACAGAATAGTCATAGCGATGAACCAATTAACGTTTTTAGTGTTGTACAAAACCATTGCTTATAATAATATATTTATATGTCCTGAAAAGTTTAAAACACAGATGGAACACAAGAACAATGTCGACAAAATCTTAGGCAAATATTTACAGAAATTAGCAAACGACGATAAAAGCTCATATACACTATTCGCCATACAAATAGTAATGATATCTTACAAATTATTCCAAATATACAATGATACAATAGAATGGAATGCGGATATATTTTTCATATCGTTTAGTTTTATGACTATGATTACCGATATAGAAACAATCTTTTACGTATTCGAAATAAATACGATTGCGAGGAGATTCGAAAATCTGAACCATGTCATATTTTACTTAGGGAAAAAAGGATATGGTTTGGACAAAAACCTAATCAAAGTTCATGACGGTATTTTTACCAAAATATGGAGGAAAATTTATTTTAGAATACAAGATTTGAGTTACACAGATATTAACGGTTGCACCGAAGACATCATAGAAGTTTTTAACCATTTAATCATAATATTACAATTACAAAACGCGATTTATGGATTTACTGTATGTTAATATTTATTATTTAAGCAGTGATTCTATGGCTATTAAAGTATATCTATAGTGTCACATAATGGCACTACACATCAGTTTACTACAAAACTAAAAATATATATGTTGTAACTTTATTTTAAAATGTTTCATTCTTAAAATTTTGGAGACATTCACCGCATTTCAACCAAAACAAAATTAACAAAAATTAAATCGATTGTTATTTATTACAATGATATAAAATATAAACTATATTACTCTGATTCAATTCTTAAATTTAGTCTCTAGAATATAATTAGGATTTTTAAAGTAGTAAAAGCGAAACATGTGGTATAACAATTGCTGTTAAAAAAGTATTTATAAAATTATTATGTAGTAGAATTTTATAAATATATTTTTGCTTTAATATACGAACGATACATTGTATAAATTTTAATATATGCTAGATAAATTCGTAAGTGTATATTACATTAACTTCAATCTGTGGTTTTTATTTTTCTTAACTTAAATATAACATCTAGAATATTTAACCCTTAAATGTATGGTGTTGCAAATCTGAAACAATTTATTTAAGCGCTTATAACTCAGTCTACGTTCAATAAAAGAATTCTATTGCATAGTGGTACATATGTGTAACAAACGCCGAGCCATTGTGTTTTCAAATAATTCCGATAGATGTCTCTGTACGCGTGATTATGCCATTTAAAAAAAACGCTGGGTGCAGATATGTCACATTTATGAGAATTTTAACATGTATTTTCATTGGTGCTAGTGGATATAAAACGAAATAAAAATTATTTATATACTCTAAAAAGGTTAGTCTACCGTTGTTTATTTATTTTTGATTTATATTTTTTGTAATAGTTGCATAAAATAAACAAAACATGCAGTTGTAGACACTGGCCCATATTAACCAAATGCAAAATTTCACAAACATTGTGTAAAAAATGTGGAGTGGTCTTATGTATTATAAAATAAAAATTGTTTTAAGAATTTCCACTTGAAAATATTTTTTGTATGTTTTTAATTTTAATATATTTTGTTCAAATTCTGCATTATGCTGCATATTTACAATAAGATGTTTTTTAAATATAATCCGCAAATAAACCTTAATATTTTTTAATTATTTTTCAGCCTAATTTTATTATAAAAATATTTTAATTTTTTAATTTGTAAAAATCATGCATTTAAGGGTTAAATTATAATTTTTCTGAGTATAATTGAATCAATTTTTATATTTAAAAACAATATATAGTGTATATATGATATATATATAGAGATTTCTCAATTGTAGAAAAAATATAGATTAATTTATTATATGTAGTAGATGTATTCTAAAAGCCATAGAACATACACATAAATAAATATTTATTAAACAAATATTATAATTATTATCATATATGCTATTGCAGATATTAACAATGGGTCTAAATATATTTTTTTCATTTTTAAATTCGGCTTACTTATTATTTTTTATAGCAGATTCAAAGACTTATGTAAGTATTGTATACATACATACTATATAAATACAGATGTATAATTGTTAATAGTATATAAAAAAAATCACAGGTGGGCACCTCGATTGTTATCTGGTTTTTACAGCAAGGCCTTAAAACTTTTGCTATGTCAGCAGTTTGTGACATTCTACAGACAGAAATAGATAAAACTAAAATATTGATTAACAAATTAGTAGCATTGCCACTGCTCGGTAAAATGTGTACAATAACAGTTTTGCTCTAATAAATAAAACACTAATATATTAATATTTATTTCAGACATAGAAAACTACACCGTAATGTTAAAGCTCCTAAAACTAGCTAGCAAAATCAAGACCCAAATGACGGCTTATAATGTTTATAATATTAATTTGACTTTTGTACACAGCATTTTGTCAGCCATTGTTTCTTACATCATTATTCTTAATCAGCTTTAATAATTATTTTTAATTATAAATTACATTTTTATTTATTTTCTGTTTTTATATTTAATAAATTTACTCTATTTCACATTATTTGTTTTTTGGTTTTATTAAATATATTAATTAATAATATAAATTATATATATAACTTTCAGTGAAATTATAATATTACTTAGAAAAAACTGATCCAGTGAAAATGTATCAAACAATTGAATACTCTCTGGAAGTTATCCGAACCGAAGTTACAACTAAAGTCAGCCGAGACCTATGACTTCGAGTAAACGACCACACTGTCGCAAATTTCGGCATCAGTGAATGACGTCTGGACGGCGGCTGCTGTAACGTACAGCCGGCATATTTGCGCGCGATCAAAAAATGTGACAAATAATCGCAATTTTTAAATTGTCATGTTATTAAAATTACGCTACTGATAATTATAAAAGTTTGTGTGGACACTCACCAATACAATATCAGTGAAAACTTTTCGGTCGTAAATATTAAATTTACGCAAAATCTTTGTCAGCTTTTGCAAAATGCCATAAGGCATAAAAATGATACTTCAGAATACGAACACCACATTTGTGACTATCCTAGAATTTGTCGCCATAGATTCTTAATAAGAATTCGTTATGGTGTGACATTTATATAAACCAATCTGGGAAAATACGTAAGGATATTCGAAACGATTTTTTTTAACAAAATCAAGTACCACTTATTATTTTTTAATTATTTAATTTTACATGAAAAAAATATAATAACGACATGTGTTAGAAGAATATACTATCAAAAATATAATTAATCTCTTTTGGTGCCCTAAAATATTCAAAGATGTCAGTAAGAGTCTGTTGAAGTCCCCGATATGCATGTGGTATTATAACTTGACCACGTGACCACGATGCAGCGCTCGACATACGTGTTAACCATAGGACGCCTACGCGCATACTGAAATTGAACCGAGTTATTCGTTCTATCTCAATTTGCGAAAAACCATATCATTATCTCTATCACGCGAGAGAGCGAAAGGGGAAGTATCTCACCGCTCGTGCTCGAAAGAGCAGCTCCGACTTCGGTCCTTTTGCTGACAATGTTCGGAAGCGCTCGAAGCTGGCCAAGTCGACTGAATTACCCCCACTTTACCTCCCGTTCTCGATAACCTCGGACAACTTCCTAGATATTTTAGAGCGGGCAGAACCGAACTCGACCGAAGTAACCCACTATATTCTCCGTCCTTTGCCAACCTTGTCCAACTTCCAAAGAGGCACAAGACGCCATCGATTAAAAGACGCACTTCTGAATTCAAATTACATAATTTTTTTAAAAACATACTTCTGATAATGTATAGAATACTGTTTATGTGTCTAATGAAAAATATATAAATAACTTAAGTTGACAATGTAACTTTAAGTACTGCGCTTCAATTCCATTAGTAGGTTATGAGTCAACATAAAACAATTATTATCATATATTAAACACTCAATTTTATCGTAATTTATAAACTGCTAGTATTGCTTAATTTGTCAATGAAATTCAACGTAAAAATGTCATATCATAATATTTGTGCCTTGTTGAATTCTTATAATATTTTTGGTGGGATTTTCGGTATACTAAAAGTAAAGATGGGTAAAGATGTTGTAGTACAAACAGGAAAGTGTTATAAATTATACGCTTTAGCCCTGTGTGAAATGTTATTTATATTGAGTATGATACATTTATATACTTGGATGTACATAAACGAAAAAATGGTGATTATTGGAAGTATGAGCAAGTCCTACAAAATAGTCGTAACAATAAACCAAATCACGTTTATAGTTTTGTACAAAACTATTGTTTATAATAACATATTTATATGTCCTGAAAAGGTTAAAACACAGTTCGAACACAAGAACAGTGTCGACAAAATTTTAGGCAAATATCTACTGAAATTAGCATACGACGATAGAAGCTATTACACATTATTGGTCACACAAATACTAGTGACATTGTACAAATTAATCCAAATATACAAGGATGCAATTGAATTGAATTCGGATTTATTTTTGACGTCGTTTAATCTCCTAGCTATCATTACCGACATGGAGACGATATTTTACGTATTTGAGATAAATACGATCGCAAGGAGATTTGAAAATCTAAACCATGTCATATTTTATTTGGGGAAAAAAGGATATGGCTTGGACAAAAACCGAATAGAAGTTCATGACGGTATTTTTACCAAAATGTGGAGAAGAAGTTCTTTTAGAACACAAATTTTGAGTTACACTGATATTAACAGTTGCATCGAAGACATCATAGATGTTTTTAACCATTTAATCATAATAATACAATTACAAAACGCGATTTATGGATTTACAGTATGTTAATATTTATTATTTAAGCAATGATTCCACGGCTTCCAAAATATATCCACGGCGTCACATAATGATACTGCACAGCAGTAGATATATTTTAAAAGCCATGGAACATATTTATTAATATCAATTAAACAAATATTATGTATATTATCATATATGCTATTGTAGTTATTGGCGATGGGTATAAATATTTTTTTTTCGTTTTTAAATTCGACTTACTTATTATTTTATATAGCAGAATCAAACTCTTACGTAAGTATAGTATATATGATATATGTAAATACATGTATATGAATATTTATTTATTACTTCAAATAAAATCAAAGGTGGGCACAGAGATAATGGTTTGGTTTCTACAGCAATGCCTTAAGATTTTTATTATGTCAGCAGTTTGCGACGTTCTACAGACAGAAATAGATAAAACTAAAATATTGATTAACAAATTATTAGCATTGCCACTGCTCGGTAAAAATGTGTATATTAACAGTTCTTTTATAATAAATAAAACATTAATATATATTTATTGCTTTCAGAAATAGAAAACTACATCGTTATTTTGAAGTTCCTGAAACTAGCTAGCGAGAGCAAAACCCAAATCACGGCTTACAATCTTTATATTATTAATTTACCTTTTGTACACAGCATTTTAGCCGCCATTGCTTCTTACATCATCATACTTAATCAGCTAAATTAAATATTTTTACATTTGATAATTTAACTTTTTTTTATATTATTTGCTTTTTTGTTTAAATAAATAAATTATTTATTAATGTTTTAGGGTCTAAATATATAAATAAAAAAAATGTGTGGATATTTTTCGTAATTATTGTGAAATTAAATTATCATTTTTAAAAATATAATTTTACTAACTAGGCCAGTGAAAATGTATTTAACAATTGAATAATCGTTAATTTTTTTTAAATACGCAAATGGACATTTAAAGCCTGTCATATAAAAATTTAGAGTAGCATTAATTTCACTAGCAACTGTCAGTAAAACTATATTTTTACTACCAAATATATATATATATATATCTAGATAAAATGATTTTTAAATTTATTATGATTTCACTGATATGCACAATAAAAATATATTGCATTAGTACACATTCACTACAAAATAAATCCGTGACTTATAAAAAACTACAGCAATGCATCATGCAAAGAAAAAATACTACATATGAACAAAATCCATAAGAAAATGAATTTAAAAAACATACAATAATATCTATACCACAATGTGCTTACAAACTGCTTATACCTAGATAAGAACAATACAATAATATACGACAAATTGTTTAAATATCATAAGAATTTGCATATTTCTCATCAAACAATAATCGGGAACAGAAGCACTTGTAATTAATTGAATCTTCTAAAATCTCTGATTGTAATATAATAATATTTCCAACCAGCAACTTAAAGAAGTGCTTTTCAAAGTTTACGTCGACGCGACGCAAAGGAATCATATCCCAGCATACAATATATTGTGAGAAATAAAAGTGAAATTTATTTATATTTTCTCGTGTACAAGTGAGTCGGTTGCATTATTTGGCAACCAGACCAGAGAAGCATGCTTAAAAGTAAGTATATAAAACACAGAGTAACTATACGGAGTATCTAAGATACTTTTTTGTATATGTTTTATATAAGCTGATGGAATATAGAGTCCTTGAATTCTCTGAAGTCATCTGTACGATGAAAGGTGTTGTTATCTATTTTAAAATCAAATTTAAGTTATGTTCCTACACGAACATAGATTTTCAACATTGAATTAAAGTTTTTTACAATTCTCAATTTAATATATTTTAAGAAATAATTTATGGTCATCAGCGAAAAAAAAGAGCAAACATCTTTATTTATATTAAGTAGATCGGATTAATTATTTTATTTTAATGACTAAGACTTGAATTTTTGTTATAAAATAGAACTCCTAATAACCCTCATAATATTTTCTAAAAAAATAAAATACATTTTTTTGCAAAATGGTGACAAATTAAAAAACTTAAAAATGTATAACACCGTTGGATAAAATCTTACATAAAAGTTTGCTTAATAAAAAGCATCAAAATAAAATATAAAAAAATAGTTTTTTGCTTCTAAACAAGTTTTATATGAAGTTAATCGGACCTCCATATAAACTTTTATGATACTTGAAATTTTCTTAAGGCTGTTAATTCTTTTGTTTTAAAGATTTAGACTTGAATTTTGCATACAAAATAGAACTTCTAATAAGCCTCATAATATTTGCCAAAAAATAATATTATATGAAAAATTTATTTATTTCAAAATTTATTGATATGGGAGTATTGGTCAAAGTGTATTAAAACCGAATTTCGGTCAATAGGAGGGCGCAAAAATACTCACTTCTCAGAAGTCAAAAATTCACGTCAAAAGCAATAAAATCGTGTCAGCGCCGTCACAGTAGGAATTAATGTTCCCACTGCGACGGCGCCGACACGATTTTATTTCTTTTGACATGGATTTTTTACTTCTGGGATTTGCTACATGACAAAAAAGCCATGGTTTGTGCCCTATTAAACAATATTACTATATATTCTGCGAATCGTTGGCTCTTTTGAACTTTTAAAATAAAAACGGTGCATATGGTCACTTTGGCTAGAATAACAATAGTGCTATGCGCAGGGTGAAATATATTTTTTTAGACTCCAGCGCATCTTTTTAAAACAAATAGTAGTTTTTGCTGTTGATAATTATGTGTAAATAACGTCTCGAGATGGATGTGCTATAAGTTATTCCGTTGAATATTTATAATTATTAAATTAATTGTTTGGTTACGAGATCTCTCTTTCATTGTTGTGAAAAATACTTTACTTTGAGCCGTATATTCATTTGTTCGATATTATCGTTTGAATCACTTCTAAATCATAACAATTTCAGGTGGTTGAAACCCATTGTTTAAATTTTTTAAATTTAAATGAATTGTTGGTTGATCCCTATCACAATGTCTAAAAATAAGGATAAAGAAATGTTTAAAGATAAGTAATGGAATAAAAAAATTTAAAACATAATATCAATAAAAACGTAAAATATGTATAATAATAAGAAAATATGTCATAACTATTATTACAAATATATTTGTAAATAAATATATATTTTCTTTAGTATAATGTTTTAGTGAGCAATCAAATTTCAATTATTAATAATAATAATAAATATTATTCCATCGTTCTTAAGCAATTACTTAAAAAACATTTTAATAAAAACAATATTTGTAATGGTGACATAATGACATAAAAGGCTTATCATGTTTCAATTAAATATATTAATTTTTCTTTGCTCGAAAATGAATTTTTACAATAAATTTGATACTGCAATACAACGTGAAACAAGTCATACGTTTAATCAATAAATCAACCCTGGCCTAAAAACCCTTAATGGATCATTCTCAAGGCAATGTTTCGTTATGTAAAATTTATAATATTATTGGTGGAATTTTCGGTATACTTAAAGTAAAGACACGTAAAGATTCTGTTATACTATTAGGAAGATGCTACAAACTATACGCTTTTACTGTGTGTGAAATATTAATAATATCATCTATTATTAATATATATAACTGGTTCTGTACTCTAGAACATATGGCTAAAAATACAAGCAAATCCTACAGCTTAGTAATAATTATGGGCCAATTAACGTTTATAATCATGTACAAAATTACTGTTGTGAATAACATCTTCGTGTGTCCTAAAATGGCAAAAACACTGTTCGAACACATGAATAGTGTAAACAAAATTTTAAATAAATATCTTGTACATGAAGATAAAAGCTTTTATACATTGTTAGTCATAATGATACTTATGATATTGTATAAAATTATCCAAATAATCTTCAATAGCATGGCGTGGTCTATCGATTTTTTCGACATGTCGCTTAGTATTATAACTATGATTACTGATATAGAAACGCTACTTTATGCATTCGAAATAAATACTATCGCCAGGAGATTCGAAAGCCTTAATAAAATCATGTTTTGTATGGGACATACAAGATATGGAGTTGAGGAAAACCGGCTCGAAGTTAAAAATGGAATTTTCAACAAAATATGGAAGAGAAGTTTCATTGGAATACGAGTTTTATGTTACATAGATTTAGGTAACTGTTGCTTTGAAGACATCGTAGATGTTTTTAAGCATTTAGTCGCTATAATAGAATTACAAAACTCGATTTATGGTTATATGGTATGTACATATGTTTTATAAATTACCGTACTTTTTATATAAGAAGTCATTATAATAATTGTAACATATTTAAATTATAGTGTTACATAAAGTGTATTTTTATGTAGTTGAACTCATAATTTTGTACAGCTACGTGTGGTGCGTTTTTATTTTTTATATGAAATTTTGTCAACAAATAGTTTGTGCGAAACTATAAATTTATCCATTTAACAAAAAATAAAAACAATGATCAATAGACATTTTATGCTAAATATATATTATGCACAATATATTATATTTTATTACAGTTACTGGCAATGGGTTTGAATATATTCTTTTCCTTTTTGACCTCGACCTACGCATTAGTTTATGTAATTGAAGCAAGCCCTTCTGTAAGTATGCATATAAATACATAAATCTTAATATAATTTCTAATATTTCACAATAAAATCATGAAAGACTGGCATAGTGATTTTGCTCTGGTTTACACAACTATGTTTCAAAACTTTTGGTACATTGGCGCTTTGTGACATTCTAGAGACAGAAATAAGTAAAACAAAAATATTAATCAACAAACTTGTAGCATCGCCTTATCTTGGTAAAAAAAATGTATACAAAAACTTATTTTCCTAACACATATAAAATTTATATATTTTTAATTTATTTCAGAAACAGAAAACTACATCGTATTGTTGAAGTTTTTGAAACTAGCAAGCATATCTAAAACGCAGATGACAGCTCACAATTTTTTCAATATTAATTTACCTTTTTTGCACAGCATTTTGGCCATCATAGTATCTTACATTATTATACTTAGTCAGTTAAATTAAACAGCATTGAGAATTTTATCTGTAGACTCAAGTAATGCAGTAATAACTTCTTATACTATTATTCTTAACCAACTATCACAATTTTAAATATTTTTTACTGATTAACATACAGAAGCATATATTATATTGATTTTTTTTTTAAGTTTTCCAATAGGCAATTTGTATATTTATTTTTATAGCAAAAAATACATTAGTACCAATATTCAAGCTTTAAAAATAATTCATGGCCATAACACTAGTTGTTATGGCAAAGATATATTTGGCTCAAGTCGAGCGGAAACTCCCGCTCGACTATCCTTGCACTACTGGCTCGCGAACTGCGCGATCGCGATGCCGGACCAATATAATATAAATATGTAGAATAAATTACAATTACTAAAAGCAGCCTAATCTGTTTCTTATTGATCCTTCACATATGCCTACAATAAATCTAGTTGTTTATGCCGCAAAGGAAATTTTTGCATCATATCGCTAGTTATTTTTATGCGGTTTTTACTTTATTGACAGTTAATAGTACTAGTACTATTTATTTAAATCAATTTATTATGATTAAGTTCAATTAAAATTAAAATAATGAGAGAATCCTTGATTAATTAATGCTATTTATTAATGAAATACTAACCAAATCGACGATAAACATTATTACTATTTTTTTAACTAACATTGTGATTATACATTTATAATTATAAAAGACTACCTTTCTCACAACATTATTTTAACCAATCTAAATTCACATTATCGTTTAATACTATGCTCTATATTAGTCAAATGTGTCCCCACTACGTACTTTGGTAGGGATCAGAAGATCGCAGCGCAGCTAATAATTGCCGGCATCATTCCATTAAGTATATTAGATAATTATAAACACTGGTGCCAATTGGCATGATAATAGAGCGTATTATGAATTTTATCGCACTTTTAATATAAACGATAATGTGAATTTAGATTAATATAAAATAAATAGAGTTAAAATATTGTTGTGAGAAAGTGTAGACTGTTATGATTATAAATGTATAATCACAATGTTGATTAAAAAATAGTAATCATGTTTATCGTCGATTGTGTTAGTTAAGTACATAAGTACAAAATAAACAATGGACGAATCAATTTTATTCATTCATTAATAATTCATTGCGATTATATTGGAACAGTGTATGTTAGTTTAATTAATTCGTTAAAAAAATAACTCATTCAATACATTATCAGACGTGGAACATTACGGCAGTATATTTCTAATTAAGAAAAATGTCTGAGATTAAAAATAAACGCACACATGGAGACTTAACTTGGATTATAAAAGTTATGAACGTATTTTGTAAAATATTCGGAATTAAAAAAATAAACATTGTAAACAAAATAAACCCTGTTGTAACAGGGTTATACTATAAAATATATTGTGCCTTGTTGGTCACTATAATAATTTCAGTCGCAATTTATGAACACATACAATGGGGAAATTCAGATAATTTCACCAATTATATTTACGCCACATACATCTTAGCATATTACAGTTCTGTTTGCGGTTCTGTTATTGTGGTATTAAAATCTGTATACTGTTCAGCCGAGAATTTTTTAAGATTGTTTCAAATATTAGACACGTTCGATTGTAAGTTAAACTATCCAAAATGTAGCAATACTAAACTGGCATTGTGTACAAGTTTATGCTTGTATGTAATGTTCAAAATTCAATCTGTTTATCTGGATGTAAGTTATTTTAGCACTGAATTAATCTTATACGTAAATCATTTCACTTGGATAATAATCGAATTAGACCTGTTATACTTTATGATAATGGTGTGCTACATATCGACTCGTTTTTCAATTTTAAATGTATACTTTAAAACCATGTTTGAAGATGAATTGTCTGAAATGAAGACTGAAAAAACTATTACTATGAAATTTTGGCATTGGATTTTTCACTATGAAAGTCTTTTAGTTCTGAAGACAGATAAAAATACTAATTTGAAATATTTTTATACTATGTATGAAGACCTAAATGATGTCGTTAATTACCTTGTTTCGTGTTTTGGATTTAGTGTGAGTATTAAAAATGTAACTTGAATTAATAAATTAAACACTTAATAATACAAATTAAATTATTTATTAGATTTTAGTTGCTAGTCAACTATTTTTTTCAGGATTTTTAGCAACCATATCAATGTTATTTCAATTTTGGAAATCAAATCATCAAGATGTAAGTTTTTTAATCTTAATTTTAAAATAATATTTTAATAAAAACATTTATATAAAACAGATCGAGTATGCAACTTGTATGTGTACTGCTTGGTGTGTGTCGCAGTTATATTTTATTTTTTTATTAACTACATTATGTGAAGTGTTACATTCAGAAATCGACACAATGAAAACTACACTTATAAAATATTTCCTAAATAATCCAGGTAATTATTTTCCACTAATAAATATGTTTATATGTTTCTAATTTTTTTTTAATATATTTACAGACCATGCAAAAGAAGATTTCATTAAAAATATAATTATAATAATATGTCAGAACGACTCAAAAATTTTCGTTTTAAACTGTTTTACAATTGATTACAAATTCCTGTTTATGCTGATTGGATCAATTATGACATATTTGATTGTTTTATATCAGTTAACTTCATACAGTAAATGAAATAAAATTATAATCAATATTATTATCTCTCCTAAATATATTTTTCTATTCGTTCTACTAAAAATGTAAATTTATAATTAAACAAACTATAAATATATATATATTATTTTACATACATTTTTTTATTAAACAAACTATAAATATTATTTTTTTAATTAACGTATCCCTTTTTACTTCATATTAAGACATGAATTAAGGTTTCTTTGTGAATAATTTGAGCAAATACTGAAATAATTGAGAAAGTCGATCTTCTGCAATAAAAGAAACGAGCAAGTTTCCTTTAAACAATTTACGTAAGTATATACAGTATATAAAAACTGATGGTTCCTGTCTCTAATTTATATTTGAACCATAAGATTTGTAAATATATATATATATATATATATATATATATATATATATATATATATATATATATATATATATATATATATATATATATATATTTGGTTTGAAGGGTTGAAAAATCAATGGAGAGTTTTTATGAATGCCTTTGTGACGAATTGGGAAAATATTTCTTTATGATGGTAAAATTTTCAATAAAAAATAAAATGGTATAACCTACAATTTTCGTACATTTATTTATTATGCTGTTCCAAATATATACTGCTTTCCAACTCCAATTTAGAAAGTAGTTCATACTTATTAAAAAATAGAAATATGTATGTCCAATTTCATAGAAATTAATAGCATTGTTTCACCAAAGATTCTCTCGATTTATGTAGATACATATTCCATTCATTTTAATTTTAATTGAACTCAACTGTAATATTTTAATCTTAATAAATTGCTTCAATTATATAGTACAACATAAAACAACAAAAAAATGCATAAAGTATAGCTTACTGCAAAAATAAACAAGCGATATGACGCAAAAATTTCCTTTGTGACATAATCAACTAGATTTATTGTAGGCATGTGTGGAGACCAACGATTGACAACCGCTGTTTTTAAATATTATAATAAAATAATCGTGTAACAAGTGGAGAATATACTATCAAATTGACTCTTCGACTACACTAAATCAAGAATAGTCTGAAACAGTGAATTTAAAAGTTAAAAAATAATTCGCTAAAATTAAAAAAAAAACAAATTAAACTAATTTGAACTGAAATTCTCACCCACAAATTAAAATGAAATTCCGTTACGACATATTTTACCATAAAATTCGAAATATAAAATCTTTTACTCCACATTAGAGATAAAAACAATATAAAAATTGTAATTTTTACAACTGCCTGTAAACCAAAATTGTAATAAAATGACGATATTGCTAAATATATTGTGACAAAAGCACACTATATTTAGATTTCCAAACTGTAAGTATCAATTTTTCTTTCAGTCTTTAACTGTGAGCTACATATCTGCTATTGTATCAAGCCTTTTATCAAGATGCATAGCCAGTCGGTCGATGAGAAATTAATCTTGTCGTTGACCGAGCTCTGTCAGCTGATTCTTTGTCTACTAAATAAACCACAACTCTGACATTCGTCGCTCACGGACTTTAAAGTAAAATCTTTTTGAGTAATTTTGGCTTTGGGATCAGCTATAAAAGGACGTCATTAAACCATTAACGGACCATGATTTAAATAAAATATGAATAATTAATAACAATATTTCTATGCATTATTGTGCATTACGAGTTGCGGCGCAGGCCATGAATAAAATAAATTTGGGATTAAACGAGGGTAGTGTTAGTCAGAGAACTGTGAGACATTGATCTGAGAAATTTATTACAGGCGATAATAACATTGAAAATGTACCATGTAAAAAACCTCCATCTGCTGTTAAAAAAATGAGAAATAATGTTGAAGCTAATCTATAAAAAACTGTACGGACACTCGCGGCAGAGTTTCTCCTACAATCTATATGTCATGTGAAAGGCACGAAAATGAACAATTAGGTACCACAGAAAAGATGTTTTTTTTTTAAAAGTTCGGATAAACCTTGACCTATTAAAATGTAACCAATAAGCACAAGTAATAGTTATAACGAAATAATAAGCCCAACGAACAAAACACGTGTTATAACTTCATCAGACTCAGAATCAGATAGTGATGAATATGTTACCGATGTAAGTGGTCATAGTAAAACTAAAGATGACAAAAAATAAAATAATACTGACAGTATTCTGAATGACTGGTTTTTTTAAAAATTCATCAAGACTACCGTTTCCCTTCACTACCTAACCAGGAAAAATTTTCGACTCTTCTGGCAAAAAACGCTTTCGTAAAAATCCAATGGTTAACGGGATAAATAAAATCATTACCTGCGATTAATCAGGACTGGTTAGACAGCAAAGAAATTCCAAATCCGAGTTTGCACCTGTAACAAATTATAGTGATGATATGGTGATATTCTGTGTGAATTATTCTTAGATAGTTTTTTATACAGCAGAATACTATTGTAGGGAAATTAAAACCATGCACCGAAAATTAACCATAAAACTTCCGATATTGATAAACAGACTTGGAGCAATATTACTTCAAGATTATGCACACTTTTACTGTTGCAAAATTAAACGAATTATGATTAATTTTTTTACCTCGTCCTCCAGATTTCCTTCACCGTTCTCCTTGA